>NW_023996888.1:7500-20000 GCF_015586225.1 Lucilia sericata
AGCAACTACAATAATAATAATAACGACAACAACAACAGCAGCAGCAGCAACATCTACTTGCTGCAGTTTGTAATGTAAACCTATAAATGTTTAAATATTTGTTTGTATGCATGCAGATGATGTATAAGGTGTGTGTGTGTGTGTTAGTGTGCTCACACATATAGAAAATGCCACCAAACTAAGACTTTTGGAATAGTTTATACGCACGTCGCCGAAAATACTAAAACGACTAAGGCCGACAACTAGTATTACCCACTCGACATTTATGTGGACAAACTAATCTGGGATGGAAAATTGTATACTGTCCATACTTTTGCATTTAAATGTATTCTTTTTTCACCAAAAAGCAAGAGACACAAAGCTAAACTTGATCTTTGATTAGGGAAACCGATTCCATTTCTATAATTTTCAAGGGTACATGATATATTATTTGGTGACATCATAGGTGGGGGGGGTCCATCACTTGCAAGAACTATGAATTTATATTTTGTTTAACATTTGAATTTTAATCACCTTTTTCCATCCCTGTGGTAATACCACCCAAATCATATCCAAACTTTTGTGTGTATGTGTGTTCAGTTAAATGTATCACAGTTGTATTATAATGGATTTTCTATAAATTTAGACATTTATATGACCAAAAAGCCGTTATATGATGATATTGGGTATTGTTGTCCGAAGTTCGAGATGATGACGTCCGTATGAAAACAACAGACAACATCAAAGACATCAAGTATATTTTGTAAAATTAAGTTTTACATACACGATACTTAAATATAAAACAACAAATACGAAGAGGCATACATGAGTTGCGAGCAGTCCTGCTGGACTACAGACAATACGAGGGCTAGTATCGGAAGTTCGGTTATAGTTGCAACAAGAGTTTGCCATGAAATACAAATGATAGTTGTTTACACGATGTAAAATATGTAGAGCACGTAAACAAATTTAATAAAGCCGCATTGCGTTATTTACATTACTATAAAAATGTTTTAAACATAAAAATTATTATATACATTTTTTACATTATGTAAAATATGTAAACAATGAAAGATTCAATGTTTACATGATGTAAACAATGTCAGAAATAGTTTATAAAGTAAATTTAAAAGAAATTCATTACCTTTATACAAAGACAAATAAAAATATCCGATTGTTTACCTGATGTAAACTATGTAAATATTGTAGAAAATAGTTAAATTTGCCAACTTTCTAAAATTAAACTGTCGATTTTCAAATATTTTAAAAAATTTTGAATGGTTGACATCATGTTCGATTGTTTACATGGTGTAAAATATGTAAATTTTGTAAAAATATAGTTAAATGTATAAGTTTGCTTAATTTCGTTAATGTAAAACATTAGAAAAGCCACAAATTTTAATTACATGATGTAAAATAAGTAAACAATGTCAAAAATAACTTTGTTTACATTATGTAAAATATGTAACAAAGTCAAAAAACTTATAAATTGTTATAATTGTCAAAATATTATTAATAAAATTAAAATTTTTGTGAAAAAAAGGAATTGTTTACATCGTTAAAATATATTTGGCAAAATAATTTAAAAAAATTACTTTTAAGGGAAAAAAGCAATTGTTTACATATGTAAAATTGTTTACATAACGTATTACGAACAATGCTAAAAAGTTGTAAATGCTATAAGTGGCAAAATATTATAAATAAAATTAAATTTTCAGGGAAAAAGGCAATTGTTTACATCAGGTAAAATATGTAAACAATGTAAAAAGTTATAAATTGCTATATTTGACAAATTATTTTAATAAATAAATGTTTAAAGGTATAATAACAATTGTTACATCATGTAAAATTTGTAAACAATGTAAAAAGGTTGTAAATTGTTATATTACGTAAAATATTATCCCTATAAAATAAGTTTCACATCACCGAAAAGGAGCAGTTCTTTACATCATGTAAAGTATGTAAACAATGCGGTAAAGTTGTAAATTGCTATAATTGGCAAAATATTAGTAATAAAATTAAAATTTAAGGGAAAATAACAATTGTTTACATTATGTAAAATATGTAAACAATGTAAAAAAATCGTAAATTGACATATTTGACAAAGCAATTTTAATAAAATAAATGTTTAAAAGAAAAATAACAATTGTTTACATCATGTAAAATATGTAAACAATGTAAAAAGCTGTAAATTGCAATATTTGACAAAGTATTATTAATAAAATTAAAGTTTCAGGGAAAGTAAGCAATTGTTTACATCATGTAAACTATGTAAAAAAGTTATAAAATACTATATTTTTTGAAAAATACTATTCCTAAAAATAAAGTTTCAGGGAAAAAAACAGTTCTTTACATCATGTAATTATGTAAACAATGTAATAAAATTGTAAAATTGCTATAATTATCAAACTATTATTAATAGAAATAATATATCAGTGAAAATAACAACTGTTTACATAATGTAAAATATATAAACAATGTAAAAACTGATGTAATTGTGTATTTCTATAACTAAAGGGCAATACCACGATATGATTCCTTGTTTATAATTGAATTTTGTTCTAGCAGTCTGTGGCAAAGGTTGCTACACCTTGTTTCCAGCAGAACTAGGACAGAGTTATCCTCTATCTTAACAAAACTAAATTCCAAGATTATAAAAAATAATCCTAAGGATTGTCACAGTTTACCCCATTTATATAACGATTGGATTGTTACAGATTTCGTTCTTTATAAATAATTTGTAGCAGTGTATAAATTGAAAAACTATAGATTCATTTACACATGAGTTCACATACGAATCTGTAATCAATACTTTAGTATATGGCCACCTACTTAAACAACCTCATACTAAACTCATATTTTATTTTTTTTAGAATTATTGTATTTTTAATAGAAAAATTGTATAGATACATATATAGAGAATAAAAATACTATAGAAAAAAAAAATGGTAGAAAAATTGGAATATTTTTGTGTTTTTTTGTTATTTTTTTTTCTTTCTTTAAAACCTAGTAGATACAGTTAGTTAAACGAGTGCACAGAAAAAACAAATAACATAGAAAGAGTTAGATAGATGGACGGACAGACATACAGATACAAACCGAGAGATACAAATAAATATCTAAAATGTTGTTTTATGGAAAAAAAATAAAATTTGTTAAAATGTTGGAAAAATAGATTTAAGCTGCTGCCTCTTTTATTTTTATACTTTTTGCAGCTTTAAAACAAACTAAAGAAGAAAAAAAAACAAAAATAGAAAAAAAGGTGAAACTTCCAGTACTGGAGTAGGAAAAACTGAAATAAAACTAAAACTATGTATATGTACAAAAAACTAACAAAAAAAAAAACTATTATTGCAGTTTACATTAGAATGTCAGTGTGTGTTTGGTTGGTTGGCTGATTGGTTGTTGGTTGGTGGTTGCTGTTGCCGTTGCAGCCAAGTGAAACTTTTAGTTTGTTTTTTTTTTTCAATATTTCGGCTATATAGTTTGTTTTTTGGAGTATGCGTTCATGCATTCGTATTATATTTTTCCTTTTCCTCTCCAAAAAAACAAAGCATTTCAATAAATATGTATCAGGCAAATTGCAAAACACAAAACCCCAGATACACATAAACACATTCTCAAAGACCTTAGCTACGCAATAACCAAATTCAAATTCACCAACACACAATCATCATCTCACAATGGCTCAACTTTTAAAGCGTAAACTTTGCCAACGTTTTAAACCAAAACTCACCAAATGACCATCTAACCAATAAATTTCCCCCCACCACCACCACCACCACCACCCTAAAGCAATTGTCGCAACGACAAACTGTCATTATTGACATCGATAACAAAACGCAAATATTATGTGAATATTTTGTGAGCGATGGGGTGATGGTGGGGTGCTGTGTGTGAATATTGGAATATGTATGTGCAGCTAAAACAATCTTTAGGTTTCATATGACCAGGTTACTACTGTACAGATTCGAAAAGTTTGTTAGTGAATTTCAAAAAAACTAGAAAATGAAACAATTGTATATTCATTCAATCTGCGTATGTACATAATTTTGTTAGACGAGTGTAGATACACATATTTTGGTGTTTGGTTTTGCCTATTAACCTTTGAAGTGCGCTGGAAGTGAAATTGAGACTCAGGACATCAGTCTGGGTTTTGGTCTAAATTATAAACAAATAGTAAAATAGTTTATGGTCTAGTCTATAGTCTGGTCTATAGTCTAGTCTATAGTCTAGTCTATAGTCTAGTGTATAGTCTATAGTCTAGTGTATAGACTAGTATATAGTCTATAGTCTAGTGTATAGTCTATAGTCTAGTCTTTAGTCTAGTCTATAGTCTAGTCTATAGTCTAGTCTTTAGTCTAGTCTATAGTCTAGTCTATAGTCTAGTCTATAGTCTAGTCTATAGTCTAGTCTATAGTCTAGTCTATAGTCTAGTCTATAGTCTAGTCTATAGTCTAGTCTATAGTCTAGTCTATAGTCTAGTCTATAGTCTAGTCTATAGTCTAGTCTATAGTCTAGTCTATAGTCTAGTCTATAGTCTAGTGTATAGACTAGTCTATAGTTTAGTGTATAGTATAGTCCTATAGTCTAGTCTATAGCCTAGTCTATAGTCTATCTATAGTCTAGTCTATAGTCTAGTCTATAGCCTAGTCTATAGTCTAGTCTATAGTCTAGTCTATAGTCTAGTCTATAGCCTAGTCCTATAGTCTAGTCTATAGTCTAGTCTATAGCCTAGTCTATAGTCTAGTCTATAGTCTAGTCTATAGTCTAGTCTATAGCCTAGTCTATAGTCTAGTCTATAGTCTATCCATAGTCTTAGGTCTATAGTCTAGTCCATAGTCTAGTCTCTAGCCTAGTCCATAGTCTAGTCTCTAGCCTAGTCTATAGTCTAGTCTATAGTCCAGTCTAGTCCATAGTCTAGTCTATAGTCTAGTCTATAGTCTAGTCTATAGTCTAGTCTATAGTCTAGTCTATAGTCAGTCTATAGTACTAGTCTATAGTCTATAGTCTAGTCTATAGTCTAGTCTATAGTCTAGTCTATAGTCTAGTCTATAGTCTAGGTCTATAGTCTAGTCTATAGTCCAGTCTATAGTCTAGTCTATAGTCTAGTCTATAGTCTAGTCTATAGTCTAGTCTATAGTCTAGTCTATAGTCTAGTCTATAGTCTAGTCTATAGTCTAGTCTATAGTCTAGTCTATAGTCTAGTCTATAGTCTAGTCTATAGTCCAGTCTATAGTCTAGTCTATAGTCTAGTCAATAGTCTAGTCTATAGTCTAGTCTATAGTCTAGTCTATAGTCTAGTCTATAGTCTACTCTATAGTCAAGTCTATAGTCTACTCTATAGTCAAGTCTATAGTCTAGTCTATTGTCTAGTCTATAGTCTAGTATATAGTCTAGTTTATAGTCTAGTCTATAGTCCAGTCTATAGCCTAGTCTATAGTCTAGTCTATAGCCTAGTCTATAGTCTAGTCTATAGTCTAGTCTAGTCTATAGTCTAGTCTATAGCCTAGTCTATAGTCTAGTCTATAGTCTAGTCTATAGTCTAGTCTATAGTCTAGTCTATAGTCTAGTCTATAGTCTAATCTATAGTCTAGTCTATAGTCTAATCTATAGTCTAGTCTATAGTCTAGTCTATAGTCTAGTCTATAGTCTAATCTATAGTCTAGTCTATAGTCTAGTCTATAGTCTAGTCTATAGTCTAGTCTATAGTCTAGTCTATAGTCTAGTCTATAGTCTAGTCTATAGTCTAGTCTATAGTCTAGTCTATAGTCTAGTCTATAGTCTAGTCTATAGTCTAGTCTATAGTCTAGTCTATAGTCTAGTCTATAGTCTAGTCTATAGTCTAGTCTATAGTCTAGTCTATAGTCTAGTCTATAGTCTAGTCTATAGTCTAGTCTATAGTCTAGTCTATAGTCTAGTCTATAGTCTAGTCTATAGTCTAGTCTATAGTCTAGTCTATAGTCTAGTCTATAGTCTAGTCTATAGTCTAGTCTATAGTCTAGTCTATAGTCTAGTCTATAGTCTAGTCTATAGTCTAGTCTATAGTCTAGTCTATAGTCTAGTCTATAGACTAGTCTATAGACTAGTCTATAGTCTAGTCTATAGTCTAGTATATAGTCTAGTATATAGTCTAGTATATAGTCTAGTCTATAGTCTAGTCTATAGTCTTATCTATAGTCTAGTCTATAGTCTAGTCTATAGTCTAGTCTATAGTCTAGTCTATAGTCTAGTCTATAGTCTAGTCTATAGTCTATTCCAAAGTCTAGTCTAAAGTCAAGTCTATAGTCTAGTCTATAGTCTAGTCTATAGTCTAGTCTAAAGTCAAGTCTATATCTAGTCTATAGTCTAGTCTATAGTCTAGTCTATAGTCTAGTCTATAGTCTAGTCTATAGTCTAGTCTATAGTCTAGTCTATAGTCTAGTCTACAGTCTAGTCTATAGTCTAGTCTATAGTCTAGTCTATAGTCTAGTCTATAGTCTAGTCTATAGTCTAGTCTATAGTCTAGTCTATAGTCTAGTCTATAGACTAGACTATAGACTAGACTATAGACTAGACTATAGACTAGACTATAGACTAGACTATAGACTAGACTATAGACTCTGTAGACTAGACTATAGACTAGACTATAGACTAGACTATAGATAACTATAGACAAGACTATAGACTAGACTATAGACTAGACTATAGTACTAGACTATAGACTTGACTTAGACTAGACTATAGACTAACTATAGACTACTATAAGTTGACTATTAGACTAGACTTTGGAATAGACTATAGACTAGACTATAGACTAGACTATAGACTGACTATAGACTGAGACTATAGACTAGACTATAGACTAGACTATAGATAGACTAAGACTAGACTATAGACTATACTATACTAGACTATATACTAGACTCTAGCTAGACTAGACTAGACTAGACTAGTCTAGACTAGTCATAGACTAGACTATAGACTACTATAGACTATACTATAGACTAGACTATAGACTAGACTATATACTAGACTATGACTAACTATAGACTAGACTATAGACTAGACTAGACTAGACTATAGACTAGACTATAGACTAGACTATAGACTAGACTATAGACTAGACTATAGACGAGACTATGACTAGACATAGACTGACTATGACTAGACTATAGACTAGACTATAGACTAGACTATAGACTAGACTATAGACTAGACTATAGACTAGACTATAGACTAGACTATAGACTAGACTATAGACTAGACTATAGACTAGACTATAGACTAACTATAGACTAGACTATAGACTAGACTAGACTAGACTATAGACTAGACTATAGACTAGACTATAGACTAGACTATAGACTAGACTATAGACTAGACTATAGATTAGACTATAGACTAGACTATAGAAACTATAGACTAGACTACTAGACAGACTATAGATTATACTATAGACTACTATAGATTAGACTATAGACTAGACTATAGACTAGACTATAGACTAGACTATAGACTAGATTACTATGACTAGACTATAGACTAGGCTATAGACTAGACTATAGACTAGACTAGACTATAGACTAGACCTAATAGACTAGCTATAGACTAGAGCTATAGACTAGGCTAGACTAGACTATAGACTAGACATAAGACTAGACTATAGACTAGACTAATAGACTGACAATAGACTACGTAGACTTGACTATAGAGTAGACTATAGACTTGACTAAGTAGAGGTAGACTATAACTAGACTACTAATCTAGACTATAGACTAGACTTAAGACTAGACTATTGACTAGACTATAGACTAGACTAATAGACTGGGACTATAGACTAGACTATAGACTAGACTATAGACTAGATATAGACTAGACTATAGACTAGACTATAGACCTAGACTATAGACTAGACTATAGACTAGACTATAGACCTATAGACCTAACTATAGACTAGACTATAGACTTAGACTATAGACTAGACTATGACTAGACTATAGACTAGACTATAGACTAGACTATAGACTAGACTATAGATACCTAGACATAGACTATAGACTACTATAGGACATAGACTATAGACTAGACTATAGACTAGATATAGCTAATAGACTATAGACGATAGACCTATAGACTATGACTATAGGACTAGACTATGACTAGACTGGACTATAGACTAGACTATAGACTAGGCTAGAGACTAGACTATGGACTAGGCTAGAGACTAGACTATGGACTAGACTATAGACTAGACTATGGACTAGACTATAGACTAGACTATAGACTAGAGCTATAGACTAGACTATAGACTAGACTATAGACTAGACTATAGACTAGGCTATAGACGAGACTATAGACTAGACTATAGACTAGGCTATAGACTAGACTATAGACTAGACTATAGACTAGACTATAGACTAGGCTATAGACTAGACTATAGACTAGACTATAGACTAGACTATAGACTAGGCTATAGACTAGACTATAGACTATACTATACATAAACTATAGACTAGTCTATACACTAGAACTATAGACTAGACTATAGACTAGACTATTAGACTAGACTATAGACTAGACTATAGACTAGACTATAGACTAACTATAGACTAGACTATAGACTAGACTATAGACTAGACTATAGACTAGACTATAGACTAGACTATAGACTAGACTATAGACTAGACTATAGACTAGACACTAGACTATAGTACTAGACTAAGACTACTATAGACTAGGACTATAGACTAGACTAAAGACTAGACTATAGACTATACACTAGACTATAGACTATATACTAGTCTATACACTAGACTATAGACTATACACTAGACTATAGACTAGACTATAGACTAGACTATAGACCAGACTATAGACTAGACCATAAACTATTTTACTATTTGTTTATAATTTAGACCAAAACCCAGACTGATGTCCTGAGTCTCAATTTCACTTCCAGCGCACTTCAAAGGTTAATAGGCAAACCAAACACCAAAATATGTGTATCTACACTCGTCTCTAACAAAATTATGTACATACGCAGATTGAATGAATATACAATTGTTTCATTTTCTAGTTTTTTTGAAATTCACTAACAAAACTTTTCGAATCTGTACAGTAGTAACCTGGTCATATGAAAACCTAAAGATTGTTTTAGCTGCACATACATATTCCAATATTCACACACAGCACCCCACCATCACCCCATCGCTCACAAAATATTCACATAATATTTGCGTTTTGTTATCGATGTCAATAATGACAGTTTGTCGTTGCGACAATTGCTTTAGGGTGGTGGTGGTGGTGGTGGTGGGGGGAAATTTATTGGTTAGATGGTCATTTGGTGAGTTTTGGTTTAAAACGTTGGCAAAGTTTACGCTTTAAAAGTTGAGCCATTGTGAGATGATGATTGTGTGTTGGTGAATTTGAATTTGGTTATTGCGTAGCTAAGGTCTTTGAGAATGTGTTTATGTGTATCTGGGGTTTTGTGTTTTGCAATTGCCTGATACATATTTATTGAAATGCTTTGTTTTTTTTGGAGAGGAAAAGGAAAAATATAATACGAATGCATGAACGCATACTCCAAAAAACAAACTATATAGCCGAAATATTGAAAAAAAAAAACAAACTAAAAGTTTCACTTGGTGGCAACGGCAACAGCAACCCACCAACCAACAACCAATCAGCCAACCAACCAAACACACACTGACATTCTAATGTAAACTGCAATAATAGTTTTTTTTTTGTTAGTTTTTGTACATATACATAGTTTTAGTTTATTTCAGTTTTTCCTACTCCAGTACTGGAAGTTTCACCTTTTTTTCTATTTTTGTTTTTTTTTCTTCTTTAGTTTGTTTTAAAGCTGCAAAAAGTATAAAAATAAAAGAGGCAGCAGCTTAAATCTATTTTTCCAACATTTTAACAAATTTTATTTTTTTTCCATAAAACAACATTTTAGATATTTATTTGTATCTCTCGGTTTGTATCTGTATGTCTGTCCGTCCATCTATCTAACTTTTCTATGTTATTTGTTTTCTGTGCACTCGTTTAACTAACTGTATCTACTAGGTTTTAAAGAAAGAAAAAAAAATAACAAAAAAACACAAAAAATATTCCAATTTTTCTACCATTTTTTTTTCTATAGTATTTTATTCTCTAATATGTATCTATACAATTTTTCTATTAAAATACATAATTCTAAAAAAAATAAAATATGAGTTTAGTATGAGGTGTTTAAGTAGGTGGCCATATACTAAAGTATTGATACAGATTCGTATGTGAACTCATGTGTAAATGAATCTATAGTTTTTCAATTTATACACTGCTACAAATTATTTATAAAAGAACGAAATCTGTAACAATCCAATCGTTATATAAATGGGGTAAACTGTGACAATCCTTAGGATTATTTTTTATAATCTTGGAATTTAGTTTTGTTAAAGATAGAGGATAACTCTGTCCTAGTTCTGCTGGAAACAAGGTAGCAACCTTTGCCACAGACTGCTAGAACAAAAATTCAATTATAAACAAGGAATCATATCGTGGTATTGCCCTTTAGTTATAGAAATACACAATTACATCAGTTTTTACATTGTTTATATATTTTACATTATGTAAACAGTTGTTATTTTCACTGATATATTATTTCTATTAATAATAGTTTGATAATTATAGCAATTTACAATTTTATTACATTGTTTACATAATTTACATGATGTAAAGAACTGTTTTTTTCCCTGAAACTTTATTTTTAGGAATAGTATTTTTCAAAAAATATAGTATTTTATAACTTTTTTACATAGTTTACATGATGTAAACAATTGCTTACTTTCCCTGAAACTTTAATTTTATTAATAATACTTTGTCAAATATTGCAATTTACAGCTTTTACATTGTTTACATATTTTACATGATGTAAACAATTGTTATTTTTCTTTAAACATTTATTTTATTAAAATTGCTTTGTCAAATATGTCAATTTACGATTTTTTTACATTGTTTACATATTTTACATAATGTAAACAATTGTTATTTTCCCTTAAATTTTAATTTTATTACTAATATTTTGCCAATTATAGCAATTTACAACTTTACCGCATTGTTTACATACTTTACATGATGTAAAGAACTGCTCTTTTCGGTGAAACTTATTTTATAGGGATAATATTTTACGTAATATAACAATTTACAACCTTTTTACATTGTTTACAAATTTTACATGATGTAAACAATTGTTATTATACTTTAAACATTTATTTTATTAAAAATAATTTGTCAAATATAGCAATTTATAACTTTTTACATTGTTTACATATTTTACCTGATGTAAACAATTGCCTTTTTCCCTGAAAATTTAATTTTATTTATAATATTTTGCCACTTATAGCAATTTACAACTTTTTAGCATTGTTCGTAATACGTTATGTAAACAATTTTACATTATGTAAACAATTGCTTTTTTCCCTTAAAAGTAATTTTTTTTAAATTATTTTGCCAAATATATTTTACACGATGTAAACAATTCCTTTTTTCACAAAAATTTTAATTTTATTAATAATATTTTGACAATTATAACAATTTATAAGTTTTTTGACTTTGTTTACATATTTTACATAATGTAAACAAAGTTATTTTTGACATTGTTTACTTATTTTACATCATGTAATTAAAATTTGTGGCTTTCTAATGTTTTACATTAACGAAATTAAGCAAAATTATACATTTAACTATATTTTACAAAATTTACATATTTTACACCATGTAAACAATCGAACATGATGTCAACCATTCAAAATTTTTTAAAATATTTGAAAATCGACAGTTTAATTTTAGAAAGTTGGCAAATTTAACTATTTTCTACAATATTTACATAGTTTACATCAGGTAAACAATCGGATATTTTTATTTGTCTTTGTATAAAGGTAATGAATTTCTTTAAATTTACTTTATAAACTATTTCTGACATTGTTTACATCATGTAAACATTGAATCTTTCATTGTTTACATATTTTACATAATGTAAAAAATGTATATAATAATTTTTATGTTTAAAACATTTTATAGTAATGTAAATAAAGCAATGCGGCTTTATTAAAATTTGTTTACGTGCTCTACATATTTTACATCGTGTAAACAACTATCATTTGTATTTCATGGCAAACTCTTGTTGCAACTATAACCGAACTTCCGATACTAGCCCTCGTATTGTCTGTAGTCCAGCAGGACTGCTTCGCAACTCATGTATGCCTCTTCGTATTTGTTGTTTTATATTTAAGTATCGTGTATGTAAAACTTAATTTTACAAAATATACTTGATGTCTTTGATGTTGTCTGTTGTTTTCATACGGACGTCATCATCTCGAAACTTCGGACAACAATACCCAATATCATCATATAACGGCTTTTTGGTCATATAAATGTCTAAATTTATAGAAAATCCATTATAATACAACTGTGATACATTTAACTGAACACACATACACACAAAAGTTTGGATATGATTTGGGTGGTATTACCACAGGGATGGAAAAAGGTGATTA
>NW_023996888.1:25000-30759 GCF_015586225.1 Lucilia sericata
TCATCTATCTATCTATCTATCTATCTATCTATCTATCTAGCTATCTATCTTCTATCTATCTATATCTATCTTATCTATCTATCTATCTATCTATCTATCTATCTATCTATCTATCTATCTATCTATCTATCTATCTATCTATCTATCTATCTATCTATCTATCTATCTATCTATCTATCTATCTATCTATCTATCTATCTATCTATCTATCTATCTATCTATCTATCTATCTATCTATCTATCTATCTATCTATCTATCTATCTATCTATCTATCTATCTATCTATCTATCTATCTATCTATCTCTATCTATCTATCTATCTATCTATCTATCTATCTACTATCTATCTATCTATCATCTATCTATCTATCTATCTATCTATCTATCTATCTATCTATCTATCTATCTATCTATCTATCTATCTATCTATATATCTATCTATCTATCTATCTATCTATCTATCTATCTATCTATATCTATCTATCTATCTATCTATCTATCTATCTATCTATCTATCTATCTATCTATCTATCTATCTATCTATCTATCTATCTATCTATCTATCTATCTATCTATCTATCTATCTATCTATCTATATATCTATCTATCTATCTATCTATCTATCTATCTATCTATCTATCTATCTATCTATCTATCTATCTATCTATCTATCTATCTATCTATCTATCTATCTATCTATCTATCTATCTATCTATCTATCTATCTATCTATCTATCTATCTATCTATCTTATCTATCTATCTATCTATCTATCTATCTATCTATCTATCTATCTATCTATCTATCTATCTATCTATCTATCTATCTATCTATCTATCTATCTTCTATCTATCTATCTATCTATCTATCTATCTATCTATCTATCTATCTATCTATCTATCTATCTATCTATCTATCTATCTATTACGATCTATCTATCTACTCTATCTATCTATCTATCTATCTATCTATCTATCTATCTATCTATCTATCTTCTAGCAAACCTAATTAAACATTTCTCTAAGTGTTTAAATTTATGATGATTGCGTTTAAATACGACAAGTGTACGTGACTGACACACCAAAAAACACACCCACCCACTCACTTTTTCACAACATTTTTTTATTAAATAAATTTAAACTATTTTGATAAACGAGTAAAAGAATCCAAAATATGTAAACAATTTTATGTGATTTTTATGAACTCACAATCCCTAGAATTAATTTGTCAACCAAATAAAGATTTATTAAAATTAATATTTCTATATTTAAATTTAAAAATTTTTAGGAAATTTTTTATAAAACAAATATTTATTACTTTTGTGTTTCAAATAAAAATAAATTTCAACTTTGGCAAATTTTGTGTTTGGTGACACAAATTCATTTAAATTGGGTGTGTCATATATTTTATGCAACTTAATACAAAATTTAAAATTGTTTCGCTTAATTCTTTCTGCTTTTTTTTTTTGTATACCTCCACACTTGTATGTCATAAGTTTTTATTTGTTTCTATGCGTTTGCTACATACTCATAGATACATTTTTAAATACATATGTATGTACATACGTATACACGTCAATCAATATAATTTACGTATGTGTGATGTAGTTTCATTTATCAGATACATTTTTTATTAATAAAAATACATTCTTGTCGCTATAATCATTATGTTTTTTTTTCATAAAGCTAAAAGTCTTCTTTATACATGAGTTTAATTATGTATAGATGTATATATGTGGCAATAATCTTTTTTTACATAGTATATTTAATAAATACATAATAATCTTTATCTTTTTATATGCAGTCATATTGTTTTTTATTTAAAAAAAAACTTTGTGTTGCTATTTTAGTTTTGAAAATTTTATAATTAAAAATAAAATGTATAAGTATGAAAAAAAAAATAAATCGAACAGCAGCTAAAAATGTTAAAAGCCATAGAAATAAATAAAAAAAAGACAACAGAACAACATAAAAATAAATATTTAAATAAATTAAATTCTCAATTAGCTAGATTATTTTTACTGTCGATTTTTTTTTCGTTTGTTTCGTTTCACGGTTTAAACACAAAACAATATTCTATTTTTTTCGTATAATTTGTGTGCAACAAATTACAGTGGGGAAGATAATTATAGGTTCTTTGAATTCTTTGAAATAAAAAGAGATTTTATTTTGTTACAGAATTTGTCTTGATTCTTGTTTATAGAGTTTTCAAAATAACAAAAATTTTCTTTTGTACCTAACACATCACCAGCACTGTATATAACCCAACCACAACCAGCGTCAATAAAAAGTGTCTACTGCTAAACACATAAAGTCAAATAAATCAATATTATAAAGAAGGAACAAAAAAAAATAGCAATACGAGTGTCTAAATGACAGCCACACAAACTGAAACTTTTAAAAGATATAAAAATTGTCGTTTTGTCACTACAATGACTATGACAACGAGTACCTACTACTACTTCTAGTAGTGCCAGAGACATTAAACGAAAATATAAATCTGTCATTAAAACTTAACGACAATTCAAGGTATCTACAGTTTTTTTCTTTCAATTTTTTTCACAAATAAAATGATGATATGAATGACAACTATATAACTGGCAACTGCTGCTGCAAGTGTTAAATGGAAAATTTATCGAAATTTTTCTTTCAATAAAGAGAATTCATGAGAAATCCAATCTAAATAGAGAACTTAAGGAAAATGCCTTAAATTGAAAACTGATCATAAATTTCATATAAATGAAAGATTGATGTTAAATTTTTTATCAACAGCAAATTTATCACAAATTTCGAATAAATAAAAAACTGATCGTACTTTTCCAATATATAGGAAATTGATCGTAAATTTCGTATAAATAGAAAATTTATTAAAAGTTTTTCTTTAATGAAAAATTTATCATAAATTTTGTATAAATAGAAAATTGATCTTAAAATTTGTAACAATATTAAATTGATCGTAATTTCGTAATAAATAGAAAATTGATCGTAACTAGATAATTGAAAATTGATCGTAAATTTTCTTTTAATATAAAATTTAGCTTAAATTTCCCATAAATATAAAATTGATCATAAATTCCGTGTAAAAACGGATCATAAGATTACAAAAACAGATTTTTTTATCAGGAAACTTATCTTAAATTTCGTTTAAATAGCAAATTGATCGTACATTTCGAATAAAAAGAAAACCGATCGTACTTTTCCTGTAAAAAGAAAATTTATCGTAAATAATCTTTAAATAGAAAACTAATCGCATATTTCGAATAAATCGAAATTTGATCGTAAATATTCCCAAAATAGAAAACTGATCGTATTTTTTCTATAAATATAAAACTGATCTTAAAATTTCTTTTAATATAATATTTATCTTGAATTTTCTCTAAATTGAAAATAATCGTAAACTTTCCCTTTAAAAAAAAAATTGATTGTAAATTTCGCATAAATATAAAAGTGATCATAAATTCCGTGTAAATTCCCCTAAATATAAAACGAATCATAAAATTTCAAAAATAAATTTTATTAGATTCGTTTAAAATAGCAAATTGATCTTAAAGTTTGTATCAATAACAAATTGATCGTACATTTCAAATAAAATAGAAAAACTGATCAATCATTCTTTCCTGTAAAAAGAAATTTATCGTAAATAGTCTTTAAATAGAAAAACTGATCGTATAAATGGAAAATTGATCGTAAATATTCCCTAAATAGAAAATTGATCGTACTTTTTCTATAAATAGAAAATTGATCGTAAATTTTATTCAAATAGAAAATTAATTACATAGAATTCATAGAATTCTCTAAATATAATAGTGATCGAACTTTTTCTATAATAGAAAACTGATCATGAAATTTAAAAAAAAATGAAAGTTGATCCCAATTTTCGCATAAATAGAAAATTGATCTTCAATTGCCAGATCGTACTTTTCCTGTAAAAAGAATATATATCATAAGTTTTCATTAAATAGAAAACTGCTTACTACTACTTATTCTATAAATAGAAAATTGATCGTAAATTTTATTCAAATAGAAATTAATCACAAGTATTCTCTAAATATAAAAGTGATCGTACTTTTTCTATAAATAGAACACTGATCATGAAATATTATAAAAATTAAAATTGATCGTAATTTTCGTGTGTATAGGGAATTGATCGTAAATTTCCACTAAATAAAAAACTGATCGTGAAATATTGAAAAATTTAAAGTTGATCCCAATTTTCGCATAAATAGAAAATTGATCTTCAATTGCCAGATCGTATTTTTCCTGTAAAAAGAATATTTATCGTAAGTTTTCATTAAATAGAAAACTGATCGTATTTTTTCTATAAATAGAAAATTGGTCGTAAATTTTATTCAAATAGAAAATTAATCACAAGAATTCTCTAAATATAAAAGTTATCGTACTTTTTCTGTAAATAGAAAACTGATTATGAAATATTATAAAAATGAAAATTGATCGTAATTTTCGTAATTTTCCACTAATAAAAAACTGATCGTGAAATATTGAAAAATTAAAAGTTGATTCCAATTTTCGCATAAATAGAAAACTGATCGTTAATTTTCTTTAAATAGAAAACAGATCGTAAATATCGTATAAATATAAAATTTTTCTTAAAATTTGTATAAGCCCCGTTAAATCCAACTCCGGTTATCATTTAACCGGTAGATATTCTGTCGGTTAAAATAATTTTTGTATTAATAGCAAATTGATCGTAAATTTCGAATAAATAAAAAACTGATCGTACTTTTCCTATAAAAAGAAAATTTATCTTAAATAACCTTTACATAAAAAACTGATCGGATATTTCGTATAAATCGAAAATTGATCGTAAATTTTATTCAAATACAAAATAAATCGCAAGTATTCTCTAAATATAAAAGTGATCGTAGATCGTACATTTTCGTAAATATATCGTGAAATATTATAAAATTTAAATTTAATTTTCGCATAAATAGAAAATTGATCTTTAATTTTTTTTTAAATATTGTATAAATACAAAATTTATCTTAAATTTTTTATAAAAGGCATATTGATCGTAAATTTCATATAAATTGAAAATGAATCGTAAATTTTCTTTAAATAGAAAACTGATAGCAAAATTTCGTATAAATAGAAAATTGATCTTTAATTGTCTCTAAATGGAAAAGTGATTGCAAATTGATCGTAAATTTCATATAAATTGAAAATGAATCGTAAATTTTCTTTAAATAGAAAACTGATCGCAAAATTTCGTATAAATAGAAAATTGATCTTTAATTGTCTCTAAATGGAAAAGTGATCGCAAATCTATTGTAAATATAAAATTGATCATAAATTTTCTTATAAATAGAACATTGATCGTAAGTTTTATCGAATTAGAAAACTGATCTTGAAATTTCTAAAAATAGAAAATTGATCGTAAGTTTTATCTAAATAGAAAACTGATCTTGAAATTTATAAAAATTGAAAATTAATCGCAATTTTCGTATAAATAGAATGTTAATATTCTTTAAATAAAATTTCGTATAAATACAGAATTGAGCTTAAATGTTGTATAAATTGATCGAAAATTTATTATAAACATAAAATTGATCGTAAACTTTAAATAAATAAATTATGGATCCTTGATTTTCTCTAAATAGAAAAGTGATCGCTAATCTATTAAGAATAAAAATGTATGGTAAATTTACTCTAAATAGAAAACTGATCGTCAATTTATTATAAATATAAAATTATTCATAAATTTGCTTTAAATACAAAACTGATCTCAAAGTTCGTTATCAAG
>NW_023996889.1:0-30534 GCF_015586225.1 Lucilia sericata
TTTTTTCTCTATCTTACTTGGTTTAATATCCAACAACAACAACAAAAAACTAACATTAATCAGTTTAATGAAAATATTTAGTCGTAGAAGTTTGAAGAAGAAAAAGATGTGAAAAAACAAAACTAAACGTTATGTTAATATCTTGATAGATTTATGCAAAATAACATAAAAAACCGTTTATAAATAAAATACAACAACAAAAAATTACTAAATATTAAAAAAAAGTGGAACATGTGAATTTACAATCAACCACATTATGATGGTTTTTGTTATATGGGAACTGGAATAGGTCTATCAAAGCAATAAAGTGAATGTAAATGAAATTTAATTGATTTTTTTTCTTGTTATTTCTTTTGGAAAAATTTTTTTTAATAAAAGAGATTTAATAAATTGCTTAGTAATTTGGTTATGGTTAAGGCCCATTGTGCTAGAATAAACTACACTAGATAGACTATAGACAATATAGATTATAAGTATACTAGATAGACTATAGACTACACTATAGACTAGACTATAGACTAGACTATAGACTAGACTATAGACTAGACTATAGACTAGACTATAGACTAGACTATAGACTAGACTATAGACTAGACTATAGACTAGACTATAGACTAGACTATAGACTAGACTATAGACTAGACTATAGACTAGACTATAGACTAGACTATAGACTAGACTATAGACTAGACTATAGACTAGACTATAGACTAGACTATAGACTAGACTATAGACTAGACTATAGACTAGACTATATACTATAGACTAGACTATAGACTAGACTATAGACTAGACTATAGACTAGACTAGACTAGATAGACTAGACTATAGACTAGACTATAGACTAGACTATAGACTAGACTATAGACTAGACTATAGACTAGACTATAGACTAGACTATAGACTAGACTATAGACTAGACTATAGACTAGACTATAGACTAGACTATAGACTAGACTATAGACTAGACTATAGACTAGACTATAGACTAGACTATAGACTAGACTATAGACTAGACTATAGACTAGACTTTAGACTAGACTAGACTAGACTAGACTAGACTAGACTATAGACTAGACTATAGACTAGACTATAGACTAGACTATAGACTAGACTATAGACTAGACTATAGACTAGACTATAGACTAGACTATAGACTAGACTATAGACTAGACTATAGACTAGACTATAGACTAGACTATAGACTAGACTATAGACTAGACTATGGACTAGACTATAGACTAGACTATAGACTAGACTATAGACTAGACTATAGACAAGACTATAGACTAGACTATAGACTAGACTATAAACTAGACTATAGTCTAGACTATAGACTAGACTATAGACTAGACTATAGTCTAGACTATAGACTAGACTATAGACTAGACTATAGACTAGACTATAGACTAGACTATAGACTAGACTATAGACTAGACTATAGACTAGACTATAGACTAGACTATAGACTAGACTATAGACTAGACTATAGACTAGACTATAGACTAGACTATAGACTAGACTATAGACTAGACTATAGACTAGACTATAGACTAGACTATAGACTAGACTATAGACTAGACTATAGACTAGACTATAGACTAGACTATAGACTAGACTATAGACTAGACTATAGACTAGACTATAGACTAGACTATAGACTAGACTATAGACTAGACTATAGACTAGACTATAGACTAGACTATAGACTAGACTATAGACTAGACTATAGACTAGACTATAGACTAGACTATAGACTAGACTATAGACTAGACTATAGACTAGACTATAGACTAGACTATAGACTAGACTATAGACTAGACTATAGACTAGACTATAGACTAGACTATAGACTAGACTATAGACTAGACTATAGACTAGACTATAGACTAGACTATAGACTAGACTATAGACTAGACTATAGACTAGACTATAGACTAGACTATAGACTAGACTATAGACTAGACTAGACTAGACTATAGACTAGACTATAGACTAGACTATAGACTAGACTATAGACTAGACTATAGACGAGACTATAGACGAGACTATAGACTAGACTATAGACGAGACTATAGACTAGACTATAGACTATAGTCTAGGATTGACACCTCATATAACTATATTTCTGTTTAACTGACGCCTTTTGACGGCTGTAGCTCCCTCTACTCGACTATAGACCTCTCTGGTCGGCTATAATCTACTCTAGTCTTCATTAGTCCTCTTTATCCGATTATAGTCCACTCTAAAGTACTTGGCTGTAGTCCTCTCTTCTCGACTATTCTATTGTGGTCCTCTCAAAAATCCTTTCTTGTTGACTGTAGTCCTCCATGGTCGACAGCAGTCCTCTCTAGTTAAACTACATTACTCTCAGTCGACTATTGTTTACTCTAGTGCATTCTAGCAGACTGTATTCCACTCTAGTCGAGTGTAGTCCTCTCTCGTTGTCTGTAGTCTTATCTGGTCGAGTATAGGTCAATCTTGTCGTTCGTAGTGCTCCATAGTCGACTGTAATCCCTTCTAGTTAAATGTATGTACTTCACTTTAGTCGAATGTTGCCCATTATCGTCGACTGTTTTCCTCTCTAGTCGATTGTAATCAATTCTCAGCGACTGCAGTTAACTCTAGTTAAATGACTTGAAAACTCCCTTTACTCCAAACCAAAATCGTTATTATAAAAAAAACCTTGAATATATCTAGACATGTTTTAAATTATAATTAAACAAGTGAAATCTCCAAAAATAATAATTAAAATTTAAAACAAATCCTTTCACAACCAAAAACAATGTTATGCGCTGATAAACTCTAAAAAAAACACCTGTATAAATATGGAAATTATATTCTGAAACAAAATGCCCCCTGTCTGATAGTTTATTGAATGTTCTTTTCAAAAGTAGTTGTTAGTTTGTAAATAAAAACTAAGGCCATTAATATTTTGAAATAAAACTAGTTATAATTATTAAATACATTGATTCTTAATAAATAAGATTTCAAAAACTACACATATGAGTTTATGAAAAAATACTTATTTTTTATAGCCGTTAAACCTTGAACTACTAAAAAAAGTATTAAATATTATTGAAATTGTTTGTAGTTTTTTTTTTTTGTTGCAAAAAACTACAGTAAGTGAAATCCGAAAAAATTAAACCGACAGAACAACAATAACTATAAAGTATTTAAGTTTTTTCATATTTTTTTTTATTTTGAGAGGAGTCTCAAGAATATTTTATTAACAATTAATTAACAAAAAATAAAAACAAATTTAAGCTTTTTAATATTTTTGGCGCTTAAGAAAAAGTTGGTAAAAAAAAGAAACATATAAAAAATTATGCGTGTAGAATAAATTATTTAGCAACAAAAAATATTTAAGCAAAAAAATTAATAAATAAAATAAAAACAACAATATAAATGGAAGATTTTTTTTGTGCAAATTTAAATATTGCAAAAAATAAGGTCGTTAAATGTTTTGTTTTTAATAATAAAACAATTAATACAATAATTCCTCTATCCTTGAAAATGTTAAAATTGTTTACAATAAATTTCAACGAAATGTTAAAATAAATATTTATTCTAAAGAAGATTTTGGGATTAAAAGCAAGTAGTTAAATAAAAACGCTTAAATGTCACACTGTTAGTTATTAAGAGATGCCACATGAAATGTGCTATTCAAAGTGCAATTAGGAGTTGCCAACCTTAACTATGAAAATAAAAGGAAAGTATGTACAGCAACTAATTGTTAACCCTTTAAATTATAATTTAATGATTAATTGTTTGATTTTGTTCAAGTTTTAAACAAACCATAATACAATTAAAATCATACGCCATATGTGAAATTAATAATATTTATTTTAGCTTAACAATACCCAAAACAAAACAACAATATTAAATAATCCGTCTTTTATTAAATTTATTCATATTGAGAAAAAAAAATAATAAACAAAAACATCAAAACATCTCCGCTTTATGACACACACTACACTCCGCTGACATGAAGAAATTTGTTCAAAAAAAGAAAACGTCATCATTTTGAAATTTTATTCAATTAAAAGCGGATGGATGGATGGTGGTTCACAAAAAATAATATGCAAATTTTGCAATATTTACAGTTTAAAAAGTTATAAAAATATATGTATGTAAAATAGCAATCATCATATGATTTTTTAATTTTGCACAATAAATCTTCCAAAAAGGTTTTTTTTGTTTTTTTCCTGTAAAGTGGAGACCTTGAAAAGTTATGAATTTACATTTTATTTGTTTTATTTAAAATTAAAATATATTAACAAATAGGTTTAAAAATTAAATAGACCAGCAATTATGTGATAAAATTATAATTTTATGCCATATGGCGAAAATTTTATGATCTGGAAATATTAAACTAATGTAAAGAAGAATAAAAATTATGCAAAATATTTTGTCCATTTGTGTCTATAGTCTAGTCTATAGTCTAGTCTATAGTCTAGTCTATAGTCTAGTCTATAGTCTAGTCTATAGTCTAGTCTATAGTCTAGTCTATAGTCTAGTCTATAGTCTAGTCTATAGTCTAGTCTATAGTCTAGTCTATAGTCTAGTCTATAGTCTAGTCTATAGTCTAGTCTATAGTCTAGTCTATAGTCTAGTCTATAGTCTAGTCTATAGTCTAGTCTATAGTCTAGTCTATAGTCTAGTCTATAGTCTAGTCTATAGTCTAGTCTATAGTCTAGTCTATAGTCTAGTCTATAGTCTAGTCTATAGTCTAGTCTATAGTCTAGTCTATAGTCTAGTCTATAGTCTAGTCTATAGTCTAGTCTATAGTCTAGTCTATAGTCTAGTCTATAGTCTAGTCTATAGTCTAGTCTATAGTCTAGTCTATAGTCTAGTCTAGTCTAGTCTATAGTCTAGTCTATAGTCTAGTCTATAGTCTAGTCTATAGTCTGGTCTATAGTCTAGTCTATAGTCTAGTCTATAGTCTAGTCTATAGTCTAGTCTATAGTCTAGTCTAGTCTAGTCTATAGTCTAGTCTATAGTCTAGTCTATAGTCTAGTCTATAGTCTAGTCTATAGTCTAGTCTATAGTCTAGTCTATAGTCTAGTCTATAGTCTAGTCTATAGTCTAGTCTATAGTCTAGTCTATAGTCTAGTCATTCTAGTCTATAGTCTAGTCTATAGTCTAGTCTATAGTCTAGTCTATAGTCTAGTCTATAGTCTAGTCTATAGTCTAGTCTATAGTCTAGTCTATAGTCTAGTCTATAGTCTAGTCTATAGTCTAGTCTATAGTCTAGTCTATAGTCTAGTCTATAGTCTAGTCTATAGTCTAGTCTATAGTCTAGTCTATAGTCTAGTCTATAGTCTAGTCTATAGTCTAGTCTATAGTCTAGTCTATAGTCTAGTCTATAGTCTAGTCTATAGTCTAGTCTATAGTCTAGTCTATAGTCTAGTCTATAGTCTAGTCTATAGTCTAGTCTATAGTCTAGTCTATAGTCTAGTCTATAGTCTAGTCTATAGTCTAGTCTATAGTCTAGTCTATAGTCTAGTCTATAGTCTAGTCTATAGTCTAGTCTATAGTCTAGTCTATAGTCTAGTCTATAGTCTAGTCTATAGTCTAGTCTATAGTCTAGTCTATAGTCTAGTCTATAGTCTAGTCTATAGTCTAGTCTATAGTCTAGTCTATAGTCTAGTCTATAGTTTAGTCTATAGTCTAGTCTATAGTCTAGTCTATAGTCTAGTCTAGTCTAGTCTAGTCTAGTCTAGTCTAGTCTAGTCTAGTCTAGTCTAGTCTAGTCTATAGTCTATAGTCTAGTCTAGTCTATAGTCTAGTCTAGTCTATAGTCTAGTCTAGTCTATAGTCTAGTCTATAGTCTAGTCTATAGTCTAGTCTATAGTCTAGTCTAGTCTATAGTCTAGTCTATAGTCTAGTCTATAGTCTAGTCTATAGTCTAGTCTAGTCTATAGTCTAGTCTAGTCTATAGTCTAGTCTATAGTCTAGTCTATAGTCTAGTCTATAGTCTAGTCTATAGTCTAGTCTATAGTCTAGTCTATAGTCTAGTCTATAGTCTAGTCTATAGTCTAGTCTATAGTCTAGTCTATAGTCTAGTCTATAGTCTAGTCTATAGTCTAGTCTATAGTCTAGTCTATAGTCTAGTCTATAGTCTAGTCTTAGTCTAGACTATAGACTAGACTATAGACTAGACTATAGACTAGACTATAGACTAGACTATAGACTAGACTATAGACTAGACTATAGACTAGACTATAGACTAGACTATAGACTAGACTATAGACTAGACTATAGACTAGACTATAGACTAGACTATAGACTAGACTATAGACTAGACTATAGACTAGACTATAGACTAGACTATAGACTAGACTATAGACTAGACTATAGACTAGACTATAGACTAGACTATAGACTAGACTAGACTATAGACTAACTAGACTATAGACTAGACTATAGACTAGACTATAGACTAGACTATAGACTAGACTAGACTATAGACTAGACTATAGACTAGACTATAGACTAGACTATAGACTAGACTAGACTATAGACTAGACTAGACTATAGACTAGACTAGACTATAGACTATAGACTAGACTAGACTAGACTAGACTATAGACTAGACTATACTAGACTAGACTAGACTAGACTATAGACTAGACTATAGACTAGACTATAGACTAGACTATAGACTAGACTATAGACTAGACTATAGACTAGACTATAGACTAGACTATAGACTAGACTATAGACTAGACTATAGACTAGACTATAGACTAGACTATAGACTAGACTATAGACTAGACTATAGACTAGACTATAGACTAGACTATAGACTAGACTATAGACTAGACTATAGACTAGACTATAGACTAGACTATAGACTAGACTATAGACTAGACTATAGACTAGACTATAGACTAGACTATAGACTAGACTATAGACTAGACTATAGACTAGACTATAGACTAGACTATAGACTAGACTATAGACTAGACTAGACTAGACTATAGACTAGACTATAGACTAGACTATAGACTAGACTATAGACTAGACTATAGACTAGACTATAGACTAGACTATAGACTAGACTATAGACTAGACATAGACTAGACTATAGACTAGACTATAGACTAGACTATAGACTAGACTATAGACTAGACTCTAACTAGACTATAGACTAGACTATACTAGACTATAACTAGACTATAGACTAGACTATAGACTAGACTATAGACTAGACTATAGACTAGACTAGACTAGACTAGACTAGACTATAGACTAGACTATAGACTAGACTATAGACTAGACTATAGACTAGACTATAGACTAGACTATAGACTAGACTATAGACTAGACTATAGACTAGACTATAGACTAGACTATAGACTAGACTATAGACTAGACTATAGACTAGACTATAGACTAGACTATAGACTAGACTATAGACTAGACTATAGACTAGACTATAGACTAGACTATAGACTAGACTCTAGACTAGACTATAGACTAGACTATAGACTAGACTATAGACTAGACTATAGACTAGACTATAGACTAGACTATATAGACTAGACTATAGACTAGACTATAGACTAGACTATAGACTAGACTATAGACTAGACTATAGACTAGACTATAGACTAGACTATAGACTAGACTATAGACTAGACTATAGACTAGACTATAGACTAGACTATAGACTAGACTATAGACTAGACTATAGACTAGACTATAGACTAGACTATAGACTAGACTATAGACTAGACTATAGACTAGACTATAGACTAACTAGACTAGACTAGACTAGACTATAGACTAGACTATAGACTAGACTAGACTAATCTATAGACTAGACTAGAGACTAGACCTATAGACTAGACTATAGACTAGACTAATAGACTAGACTAATGAACACAAATGGACAAAATCTTTTGCATATTTTTATTCTTCTTTACATTAGTTTTAATATTCCAGATCATAAAATTTTCGCCATATGGCATAAAATGATAATTTTATCACATAATTGCTGGTCTATTTAATTTTTAAACCTATTTGTTAATATATTTTAATTTTAAATAAAACAAATAAAATGTAAATTCATAACTTTTCAAGGTCTCCACTTTACAGGAAAAAACAAAAAAAAACCTTTTTGGAAGATTTATTGTGCAAAATTAAAAAATCATATGATGATTGCTATTTTACATACATATATTTTTAACTTTTTAAACTGTAAATATTGCAAAATTGCATATTATTTTTTGTGAACCACCATCCATCCATCCGCTTTTAATTGAATAAAATTTCAAAATGATGACGTTTTCTTTTTTTGAACAAATTTCTTCATGTCAGCGGAGTGTAGTGTGTGTCATAAAGCGGAGATGTTTTGATGTTTTGTTTATTATTTTTTTTTCTCAATATGAATAAATTTAATAAAAGACGGATTATTTAATATTGTTGTTTTGTTTTGGGTATTGTTAAGCTAAATAAATATTATTAATTTCACATATGGCGTATGATTTTAATTGTATTATGGTTTGTTTAAAACTTGAACAAAATCAAACAATTAATCATTAAATTATAATTTAAAGGGTTAACAATTAGTTGCTGTACATACTTTCCTTTTATTTTCATAGTTAAGGTTGGCAACTCCTAATTGCACTTTGAATAGCACATTTCATGTGGCATCTCTTAATAACTAACAGTGTGACATTTAAGCGTTTTTATTTAACTACTTGCTTTTAATCCCAAAATCTTCTTTAGAATAAATATTTATTTAACATTTCGTTGAAATTTATTGTAAACAATTTTAACATTTTCAAGGATAGAGGAATTATTGTATTAATGTTGTTTTATTATTAAAAACAAAAACATTTAACGACCTTATTTTTTGCAATATTTAAATTTGCACAAAAAAAATCTTCCATTTATATGGTTGTTTTATTTTATTTATTAATTTTTTTGCTTAAAATATTTTTTGTTGCTAATAATTTATTCTACACGCATAATTTTTTATATGTTTCTTTTTTTAACCAACTTTTTCTTAAGCGCCAAAAATATTAAAAAGCTTAAATTTGTTTTTATTTTTTGTTAATTAATTGTTAATAAAATATTCTTGAGACTCCTCTCAAAATAAAAAAAAATATGAAAAAACTTAAATACTTTATAGTTATTGTTGTTCTGTCGGTTTAATTTTTTCGGATTTCACTTACTGTAGTTTTTGCAACAAAAAAAAAAAAACTACAAACAATTTCAATAATATTTAATACTTTTTTTAGTAGTTCAAGGTTTAACGGCTATAAAAAATAAGTATTTTTCATAAACTCATATGTGTAGTTTTGAAATCTTATTTATTAAGAATCAATGTATTTAATAATTATAACTAGTTTTATTTCAAAATATTAATGGCCTTAGTTTTTATTTACAAACTAACAACTACTTTTGAAAAGAACATTCAATAAACTATCAGACAGGGGGCATTTTGTTTCAGAATATAATTTCCATATTTATACAGGTGTTTTTTTTAGAGTTTATCAGCGCATAACATTGTTTTTGGTTGTGAAAGGATTTGTTTTAAATTTTAATTATTATTTTGGAGATTTCACTTGTTTAATTATAATTTAAAACATGTCTAGATATATTCAAGGTTTTTTTTATAATAACGATTTTGGTTTGGAGTAAAGGGAGTTTTCAAGTCATTTAACTAGAGTTAACTGCAGTCGCTGAGAATTGATTACAATCGACTAGAGAGGAAAACAGTCGACGATAATGGGCAACATTCGACTAAAGTGAAGTACATACATTTAACTAGAAGGGATTACAGTCGACTATGGAGCACTACGAACGACAAGATTGACCTATACTCGACCAGATAAGACTACAGACAACGAGAGAGGACTACACTCGACTAGAGTGGAATACAGTCTGCTAGAATGCACTAGAGTAAACAATAGTCGACTGAGAGTAATGTAGTTTAACTAGAGAGGACTGCTGTCGACCATGGAGGACTACAGTCACAAGAAAGGATTTTTGAGAGGACCACAATAGAATAGTCGAGAAGAGAGGACTACAGCCAAGTACTTTAGAGTGGACTATAATCGGAGATAGAGGACTAATGAAGACTAGAGTAGATTATAGCCGACCAGAGAGGTCTATAGTCGAGTAGAGGGAGCTACAGCCGTCAAAAGGCGTCAGTTAAACAGAAATAGTTATATGAGGTGTCAATCCTAGACTATAGTCTATAGTCTAGTCTATAGTCTCGTCTATAGTATGTCTATAGTCTCGTCTATAGTCTCGTCTATAGTCTAGTCTATAGTCTAGTCTATAGTCTAGTCTAATTAGTCTATAGTCTAGTCTATAGTCTAGTCTATAGTCTAGTCTATAGTCTAGTCTATAGTCTAGTCTATAGTCTGGCTATAGTCTAGTCTATAGTCTAGTCATATAGTCTAGTCTATAGTCTAGTCTATAGTCTAGTCTATAGTCTAGTCTATAGTCTAGTCTTATTAGTCTATAGTCTAGTCTATAGTCTAGTCTATAGTCTAGTCTATAGTCTAGTCTAGTCAGTCTGCTATGTCTAGTCTATAGTCTAGTCTATAGTCTAGTCTATAGTCTAGTCTATAGTCTAGTATGTCGTCTAGTCTATAGTCTAGTCTATAGTCTAGTCTATAGTCTATCTATAGTCTAGTCTATAGTCTAGTCTCTAGTCTAGTCTATAGTCCTAGTCTATAGTCAGTCTATAGTCTAGTCTATAGTCTAGTCTATAGTCTAGTCTATAGTCTAGTCTATAGTCTAGTCTATAGTCTAGTCTATAGTCTAGTCTTAGTCTAGTCTATAGTCTAGTCTATAGTCTAGTCTATAGTCTAGTCTATAGTCTAGTCTATAGTCTAGTCTATAGTCTAGTCTATAGTCTAGTTATCTAGTCTATAGTCTAGTTATAGTCTAGTCTAGTCTAGTCTAGTCTATAGTCTAGTCTATAGTCTAGTCTATAGTCTAGTCTATATCTAGTCTATAGTCTAGTATAGTCTAGTCTATAGTCTAGTCTATAGTCTAGACTATAGTCTAGTCTATAGTCTAGTCTATAGTCTAGACTATAGTCTAGTTTTCTAGTCTAGTCTATAGTCTAGTCTGTCTTTAGTCTAGTCTATAGGTCCTAGTCTATAGTCTAGTCTATAGTCTAGTCTATAGTCTAGTCTATAGTCTAGTCTATAGTCTAGTCTATAGTCTAGTCTATAGTCTAGTCTATAGTCTAGTCTATAGTCTAGTCTATAGTCTAGTCTATAGTCTAGGTCTATAGTCTAGTTCTATAGTCTAGTCTATAGTCTAGTCTATAGTCTAGTCTATAGTCTAGTCTATAGTCTAGGTCTATAGTCTAGTCTATAGTCTAGTCAGTATAGTCCTAGTCTAAGCTCTAGTCCTATAGTCTAGTCTATAGTCTAGTCTATAGTCTAGTCTATAGTCTAGTCTATAGTCTAGTCTATAGTTAGTCTATAGTCTAGTCTATAGTCTAGTCTATAGTCTAGTCTATAGTCTAGTCTACTGTCTAGTCTATAGTCTAGTCTATAGTCTAGTCTATAGTCTAGTCTATAGTCTAGGCTAATAAGTCTAGTCTATAGTCTAGTCTATAGTCCTGTCTATGTCAAGGCTATATCCTAGTCTTAGCCTAGTCCTATGTCCTAGTCTATAGTCCTAGTCTATTCTAGTCTATAGTCTAGTCTATAGTCTAGTCTATAGTCGAGTCTATAGTCTAGTCATAGTCTAGTCTAGAGTCTAATCTATAGTCTAGTCCTATAGTCTAGTCTATAGTCTAGTCTATAGTGTAGCTATAGTCTATCTAGTATACTTATAATCGATTGCTATAGTCTATCTAGTGTATTATTCTAGCACAATGGGCACTTAACCATAACCAAATTACTAAGCCATTTATTAAATCTCTTTATTAAAAAAATTTTCCAAAAGAAATAACAAGGAAAAAAAAATCAATTAAATTTCATTACATTCACTTTATTGCTTTGATAGACCTATCTCCAGTTCCCATATAACAAAAACCATCATAATGTGGTTGATTGTAAATTCACATGTTCCACTTTTTTTTAATATTTAGTAATTTTTTGTTGTTGTATTTTATTTATAAACGGTTTTTTATGTTATTTTGCATAAATCTATCAAGATATTAACATAACGTTTAGTTTTGTTTTTTCACATCTTTTTCTTCTTCAAACTTCTACGACTAAATATTTTCATTAAACTGATTAATGTTAGTTTTTTGTTGTTGTTGTTGGATATTAAACCAAGTAAGATAGAGAAAAAAACGATATGATAATGCATATATCTAAAAGACGTACAACAAACACATGTTATCTTTGATGTAAATTCCATTAATGGGTTAATTACCTGACAGCCGCCACAGCAGTTGTGGCCAGTCATCGGTAACTAAGACACTCACTTCAGTCATTCACTTTGCCTCTAACATGGTTATAAATCTTGAGGTAAAAGAAAATTCCAACTACGAACTACTGAAGCATTAATTTATAAACAATTGAGGTGTAAAATTTAATTTAAAAAACACAAATTTTTAAGTAATTTAAAACTTTAAAGAGTCTACCAATTTAGGGTTTGCGGGTTCAATTCCCGGGCAATTCTTATTGTTTTAGTATTTTTAAATAAACTAAACTGAATACAATTTGCAAAATTTTCCAGTTATTTGCGATTTTAAAAATAAGTTCCCACATGTAATAGAATTTATATTTAATAAATAAGTTAAATATTTGTTAATAAACAATAATGTTAAATATGTATATATTAAGTATTTAATTAAAAAAATAGTTTAAAATTAAAATACCGTAAGTTAAAGGCGCCTTAATAATTAGCATCTGGAAAAAAAGTTCAAATAATTACAATGGACACACGAGCCTTTTAGTTGAAATTTTACTTTTTTTTTATTACCCAATTTTATGGCTGTTTGTGTGTTTACATAATTTTAAAAATTAATTTACAGGTTAAATGTGTAACTGGACGGAGTAATAATAATGACTGTGAAAAATCGTAAATGTTTTAGAAATTACTTAAGAAATACTACGTCTGTGAAATTATTAATTATAAATGGCTAATGTGTGGTCTAGGACAAGTTTAATGGAAGGTTTCTTTATAACAAATTATATAGAAATATGGTTATATGACGTTGGTAAGCTTTACAATAAAAATTTATTGAGCAATTAAAATAGAATTGTGATTGGAAATTAAATATGAATTAAAGAAAAACCTGGTTATAGAATTACTATGATTAAAGAGAAAAATAAATGTACTCAAGTCTAGTCTATAGTGTAGAATATAGTCTAGTATATAGTATAGTCTATAATATAATCTAGTCTACAGTCTAGTCTATAATCTAGTCCATAGTCTAGTCTATGGCCTAGTCTATAGTCTAGTCTATAGTCTAGTCTATAGTCTTGTCTATAGTCTAGTCTATAGTCTAGTCTATAGTCTAGTCTATTGTCTAGTCTATAGTCTAGTCTATAGTCTAGTCCATAGTCTAGTCTATAGTCTAGTCTATAGTCTAGTCTATAGTCTAATCTATAGTTTATTCTATAGTGTAGTCTATAGACTAGTCTATAGTCTAGTCTATAGTCTAGTCTATAGTTCTAGTCTATAGTCTAGTCTATAGTCCTAGTTCTATAGTCTAGTTCTATAGTCTAGTCTATAGTCTAGTTCTATAGTCGAGTCCTATAGTCTAAGTCTATAGTCTAGTCTATAGTCTAGTCTATAGTCCTAGTCTATAGTCCTAGTCTATAGTCTAGTGCTATAGTCTAGTCTATAGTCTAGTCTATAGTCGAAGTCCTATAGTCCTAGTCTATAGTCCTAGTCTAGAGTCTAATCTAGAGTTTATTCTATAGTGTAGTCTAGAGACTAGGCTAATATATTAGTCTAATAGTCTAGTCTATAGTCTAAGTCTATAGTCTAGTCTAAATAGTCTAGTCTATAGTCTAGTCTATAGTCCTAGTCTATAGTCTAGTCGATGTCTAGTCTATAGTCTAGCTATAGTCTAGTCCTAGGCTAGAGTCTAGTCTAGTCTATAGTCTAGTCTATAGTCTAGTCTATAGTCTAGTCTATAGTCTAGTCTATAGTCTAGTCTATAGTCTAGTCTATAGTCTAGTCTATAGTCTAGTCTATAGTCTAGTCTATAGTCTAGTCTATAGTCTAGTCTATAGTCTAGTCTATAGTCTAGTCTATAGTCTAGTCTATAGTCTAGTCTATAGTCTATCGTCTATAGTCTAGTCTATAGTCTAGCCTATAGTCTAGTCTATAGTCTAGTCTAGTCTATAATCTAGTCTAGTCTAGTCTATAGTCTAAGTCTATAGTCTATAGTCTATAGTCTATGTCTATAGTCTATAGTAGTCTATAGTCTAAGTCTATAGTCTATAGTCTATAGTCTATAGTCTATAGTTATAGTCTATAGTCTATAGTCTATAGTCTATAGTCTATAGTCTATAGTCTAGTCTAGGTATAGTCTAGTCAGTCTATAGTTAGTCTAGTCTATAGTCTATAGTCTAGTCTAGTCTATAGTCTAGTCTATAGTCTAGTCTATAGTCTAGTCTATAGTCTAGTCTATAGTCTAGTCTATAGTCTAGTCTATAGTCTAGTCTATAGTCTAGTCTATAGTCTAGTCTATAGTCTAGTCTATAGTTAGTTATAGTCTAGTCTATAGTCTAGTCTATAGTCTAGTCTATAGTCTAGTCTATAGTCTAGTCTATAGTCTAGTCTATAGTCTAGTCTATAGTCTAGTCTATAGTCTAGTCTATAGTCTAGTCTATAGTCTAGTATAGTCTAGTCTATAGTCTAGTCTATAGTCTAGTCTATAGTCTAGTCTATAGTCTAGTCTATAGTCTAGTCTATCTATAGTCATAGTCTAGTCTATAGTTAGTCTATAGTCTAGTCTATAGTCTAGTCTATAGTCTAGTCTATAGTCTAGTCTATAGTCTAGTCTATAGTCTAGTCTATGTCTAGTCTATAGTCTAGTCTATAGTCTAGTCTATAGTCTAGTCTATAGTCTAGTCTATAGTCTAGTCTATAGTCTAGTCATAGTCTAGTCTAGTCTAGTCTATTAGTCTATAGTCTAGTCTATAGTCTAGTCATAGTCTAGTCTATAGCTAGTCTATAGTCTAGTCTATAGTCTAGTCTATAGTCTAGTCTATAGTCTAGTCTATAGTCTAGTCTATAGTATAGTCTATAGCTAGTCTATAGTCTAGTCTATAGTCTAGTCTATAGTCTAGTCTATAGTCTAGTCTATAGTCTAGTCTATAGTCTAGTCTATAGTCTAGTCTATAGTCTAGTCTATAGTCTAGTCTATAGTCTAGTCTATAGTCTAGTCTATAGTCTAGTCTATAGTCTAGTCTATAGTCTAGTCTATAGTCTAGTCTATAGTCTAGTCTATAGTCTAGTCTATAGTCTAGTCTATAGTCTAGTCTATAGTCTAGTCTATAGTCTAGTCTATAGTCTAGTCTATAGTCTAGTCTATAGTCTAGTCTATAGTCTAGTCTAGTCTAGTCTATAGTCTAGTCTATAGTCTAGTCTATAGTCTAGTCTATAGTCTAGTCTATAGTCTAGTCTATAGTCTAGTCTATAGTCTAGTCTATAGTCTAGTCTATAGTCTAGTCTATAGTCTAGTCTATAGTCTAGTCTATAGTCTATATCTAGTCTATAGTCTAGTCTATAGTCTAGTCTATAGTCTAGTCCATAGTCTAGTCTATAGTCTAGTCTATAGTCTAGTCTATAGTCTAATCTATAGTTTATTCCATAGTGTAGTCTATAGACTAGTCTATAGTCTAGTCTATAGTCTAGTCTATAGTCTAGTCTATAGTCTAGTCTATAGTCTAGTCTATAGTCTAGTCTATAGTCTAGTCTATAGTCTAATCTATAGTTTATTCTATAGTTTATTATATAGTGTAGTCTATAGTCTAGTCTATAGTCTAGTCTATAGTCTAATCTATAGTTTATTCTATAGTTTATTATATAGTGTAGTCTATAGTCTAGTCTATAGTCTAGTCTATAGTCTAGTCTATAGTCTAGTCAATAGTCTAGTCTATAGTCTAGTCTATAGTCTAGTCATAGTCTAGTCTATAGTCTAGTCTATACTCTAGTCTATAGTCTAGTCTATAGTCTAGTCTATAGTCTAGTCTATAGTCTAGTCTATCGGTCTAGTCTATAGTCTAGTCTATAGTCTAGTCTATAGTCTAGTCTATAGTCTAGTCTATAGTCTAGTCTATAGTCTAGTCTATAGTCTAGTCTATAGTCTAGTCTATAGTCTAGTCTATAGTCTAGTCTATAGTCTAGTCTATAGTCTAGTCTATAGTCTAGTCTATAGTCTAGTCTATAGTCTAGTCTATAGTCTAGTCTATAGTCTAGTCTATAGTCTAGTCTATAGTCTAGTCTATAGTAGTCTAGTCTATAGTCTAGTCTTAAGTCTAGTCTATAAGTCTAGTCTATAGTCCTAGTCTATAGTCTAGGTCTATAGTCTAGTCTATAGTCTAGTCTATAGTCTAGTCTATAGTCTAGTCTATAGTCTAGTCTATAGTCTAGTCTATAGTCTAGTCTATAGTCTAGTCTATAGTCTAGTCTATAGTCTAGTCTATAGTCTAGTCTATAGTCTAGTCTATAGTCTAGTCTATAGTCTAGTGTATAGTAGTCTAGTCTAGTATAGTCTAGTCTATAGTCTAGTCTATAGTCTAGTCTATAGTCTAGTCTATAGTCTAGTCTATAGTCTAGTCTATAGTCTAGTCTATAGTCTAGTCTATAGTCTAGTCTATAGTCTAGTCTATAGTCTAGTCTATAGTAGTCTATAGTCTAGTCTATAGTCTAGTCTATAGTCTAGTCTATAGTCTAGTCTATAGTCTAGTCTATAGTCTAGTCTATAGTCTAGTCTATAGTCTAGTCTATAGTCTAGTCTATAGTCTAGTCTATAGTCTAGTCTATAGTCTAGTCTATAGTCTAGTCTATAGTCTAGTCTATAGTCTAGTCTATAGTCTAGTCTATAGTCTAGTCTATAGTCTAGTCTATAGTCTAGTCTATAGTCTAGTCTATAGTCTAGTCTATAGTCTAGTCTATAGTCTATAGTCTATATATAGTCTAGTCTTCTAGTCTAGTCTATAGTGTAGTCTGTAGTCTAGTCTATAGTCGAATCTGTGGTCTAGTCTATAGTCGAGTCTGTAGTCTAGTCTATAGTCTATGTTCTCTACTTTTATAATTTTTAAAGTTTGGTTTCTATCATCACCTCCAAATGTAACCTTTAAAAAACTCTAAATTAAATTTGAATTTTTGTTTGTGTTTTTTTTTTATAATTGTCAATTATGGCTGACGTCAATTAAAAAACAACAACATATTGAATAAAATCAACAATGAGAGAAAAAAGTTTAATTTAATTCTAATTCCAATAGCTTAAAAATAGAGACAGAAAGAGAAATGGCGAAATTTAAAATAAAAAAAGGTTAATGGCACGTTTATTCTCAATTTATTGCACGTTTGGCAACTCAGTTTTATAGCTTAGGTTTGCAGTGATGCCACCCTATTATTCAATAGACCTAAGACAACCAAGTTTCATGAAAGCTGTTGGTTTTATTGACATTCATACGAGAGTATCGGTTAACTTTGGCAAATCGCACTTTAGCTATCTGATAACGATCTCCTAAGAGGATCAACCTTTAGTAAGTTCCAGATTTAGTATTGTCTCCAGACTATGACAAATTTATAGAACAAATTTTATACGATTAATATTTAATCCCTAGTTTGTTTCACTAATAAAAATCAAATAAACAAAAGTTAAAAACGTCTTTAAATTATAACTTTAACGACACAGTTATATTAGCTAACCGGTTTTTAAAGGGTTAATTATAATAAACAGGAAGCTATACATTTTATAACTACATACTATTATAGTTAAATAGATCTTCATTAAATAACACAAAATGTCTATTAATATGAGTTGTAGTAGTGGTAGTATTTAAAATCTATACAATTGTAAATTTTTAAGCACATGTAACTAACAATCAAACCTGCCTTAATGTAAATGAATTGATCATTATTTTTTTTTTTTGTTTTTTACTTAATTTATTTATGTAATTATTTATTATATGGTTATATCATTTAAACGAGTATATGTTGTAATATTCATTTCAAGCAGGTTTTAAACATTAAAACAAATAAACGAATAAACTGAAGGAAATTTGGTATAAAATTAAGGATTTTATAAAGTAAAAAGTTGTTAAATTTTTATTGCTAGTAATTAAATATTTGAAGAATAGAAGAGATTGTTAAAAACCTTTATTAGATTCTATGGAGTATAATATAAAATAAGGGATAAAACATGGCTCCGCATTTACCCTCTAACGAAATCTCAATAGACAACAAACACGTTACGTGTCTATAGTCTAGTCTACGTTTTGAAGAGTTAGAAGGATTAAATTTTGTAAATTTCTGAAATTGAACCGCGTTATTTTGGGGTTAAACGAATGTTGAGCAAGTCCTAAGTATCACTGGTTTCCCAGGAATCAAGTGAAAACACTCAAAATTTGTTTAATTTAAGGTCCCATAAAACCGAAGCATATCCCGTCTCCGGAATATATAACATTAAGTTCCGATGTCATGACGATGCCAACGAAGTGGAAGAATATTGCATTTGGTGTTCGAATTCTAAATAGAAATCAAATAGAGATTTTGATTACAATTTCCTCACCGGGTTTTAGATTATAGTTTTAAACAAGTCTTGAAGATCACTGGTTCCCATTAAAGCAGAAAGGGAAGGCTCCTCTTTAAAACTAGAGCAAGTTTTGAGGATCACTGGTTCCCATGAAAGCAGAAAGGAAAGGTTGCTCTTTAAAACAAGAGCACTCCTTTTCCCCAGAAAAAAAGAATAAGTGGCAAAAAGTGACGATGTTATTATACTAAGACAGTGAGTTCAAATTATGAAAATCGTTTGACGATTGAGGTCTCAATTGAGACTTCGGTCGATATCGAATGCTGTAATTTGCTTCCAGGAGAAAGTTTTGTGAATTTGTGATATTTAACAAGATCAAGTCTTGAGGATCACTGATTCCCATGCAGGCCCCACAAACCGGTAGCACCTTCCTTCCCCAGACAAATTGCAACATCGACCGATATCGAACAAAATCTTAACAGGTATGGAACAAGTCTTGAGGATCATTAAGTAAGTTTGAGAATTTCACAGATTCCCATGGAAACTGTGGACAGTTGTGAGTTAACAGCTTCTTCAATTTAAGGTCCCGTAAAACTGGAGCACCTTTCTTCCCTTTCAAGTTGCCGAATGCCATGAAGCTATATTACCTTGAAAGTGGTTCAGAAAAGAGCAAACCCTTTTCTGAGAGCATATATTGCGACATCGATCAAAATCTTAAAAGAATTAAATCGATCGAAATTTTCGATAAATATCGTTTATAGCAATTTGTTATCTGCAACATCGATCGATATCGAACAAAGTCTTAACAGGTATGGAACAAGTCTTGAGGATCACTAGTTCTCATAGAAGGAGTTTGGGTAGAAGTTTGGGATTTCCACAGAATCCCAAGCAAATTGTGGACAGTTGTGAGTTAACAGCTTCTTCAGTTTAAGGTCCTGTAAAACTGGAGCTCCTCTTTTCCTTCTCAAGTTACCGAATGCCATGAAGCTATATTACGTGAAAAGTGGTTCAGAAATGAACAAACCCTTCCTGAGAGCATAAATTGCTAGATCGAAATTTCCAATAGATATCGATTATAGCAATTTGTTATCTGGGTTTCAATACATTTGGAACGAGTCTTAAGTTTCACTAGTTCTTTTGGAAGAAGTAAATTTTGTAAATTTGTGATATTGAACTTGGTTGTTTGGCTTTAAACAAGGATCGCAAATTCCCATAGGATCCCATGGAAACTGTGGAAAGTTGTAAGTTATCAACTCCTTCAAGGTCCCCTAAAAATGGAGCACCTCTCTTTCCCGAAAAGCTATGACATCAAGTTGCAGAAAGTCATAAAAAGCAAACACTTCTTTCTCTAAAGAGACAGATTGCGTCATTCGATTGTTATCTGTTGAAATCTTAATCGATCGAATCTCATCTCCGAATCCAAAAGAAGTCTTCCCTGTTGTGAATGACCTCCTCCAATATTACGTTCGGTAAAACCGGAGCACCGCTTTTTCTCGGAAACCAAGGGAAATGGATCAAAAAGAGCAAACACTATTTGAGGGAATAAATTGCGTCATCGATCGTTATCGAATATCCCAGAGTTTTTGAGAAATTGAAGTATTAAGTGTTGGCAATGTCTAACATTTAATCTTTTCGACTTCGTTTGTTTGGGTTTAAAGCAGAACAAAACAAGTCCTTAGGATCACTGTTTTCATTGGACCAGATACGAACTCCACAATATCATGAGTTTACAACTCCCCGGAAAGCAATAACATCAAGTAGCGGAAAGTATTAAAGTTTCCAAAACCAGGAAAGTGCTTCAGGAAAGCGTAACCATTTCTCTCGAACATTTTCCCAAAAAAACTTGGCACACTGAAAGAAAACTAACTTCTAAACGAAGAAATTCTTACTACAACCTGTTTACGCTAAACAATTCAATCGCCTTCAACTACAAAATTTTAATAAATACCAACAACAAAAACTGTCTTACAAACCCCATTCATAAGCGATGTCAATTGAATACAAGAACAGGCGAAAAATTCTTAGTAAAAACACCAACAACTAAAATATAGATTTTCAAGAAAAATCTATAAAAGTGTTACCCATGTATAATTATTTACAACGTTACTCTTTTGTTAAAATGCATGTTAAAACTTGGCGTAAAAATGTACTGTAAGACAGCCATCAACTATTATCATCATCAGTATGAATGTGAAAGAAACAAGCCAAGTAAACAGACATGCAGCAAGAAGCTCCATCTATATATCTATCTCTACTGGCAAGTTAAAAGCAACGGTTTAAAGTGAGCGCTATATTAAACGAGTACGTTTTACAAAGCATTTACCTAAAGCGGGGTTTAAAGCCAAAACTATGTAGTGCTGATGACGCTGGCAATGATGATAATAATGGCGTTGGTGCTGGTGGTAAAACCACTTTAAGCCAGTACAATGATTTTTTTTTTAATATTTCTTTAAGTTAAATCGAAACACTTGCCAATAAGTTAGTCTCCCTCTCCTCGTGTATTTCAAAACACTTAACCATTTTTATATTGCGCTGCAGTGTACAGTGGTTGCACATTTAACGCAATACACTTGGGCTGGCAAGAGTCCATATTTAAGAAAAAAATATATAAATATTTCTTTAGCGCAAAATTGTTTTATATTTTCTTGGATTTTGGTTTTTTTTTTTTTTTTGTACAAATCTTGTCTTGTATTGAGTGGCACCAGCGACTTGTAAAAATAAGTAGAACTTAGCGGCTAAGGGGGAAATTTATCTTGCAGTTGTTGTAGTTGTTTTTTATTTATTTTTATTATTTAAGGCAGTTTGTTTTATATAAACTTTTTATGGTTTAACAAAATTTTTTCAGTAAAGTTTTAAAAACATCAAATATTAAAGGAATATTGAAAGACGAATTTAAAATGCCCTGCTTTTTCAGAGTAAAAGGAAGATTAACCATCAATATTTTGAACTGAGAGGAAGATAATAGGCAAATTTGAACGCTTTGGAATCTCTAAGGTTCATAGACTCTATAAATTTAACAGCAGCTTTTAATTGCTGACGATGTCGTAGTTCAGACCTAACTATTACATTTTCTTAAATAGGCAAAGAATTGTGGATTTGCCAAAAACCCCACAATAACAAAGTTTCCGAATATCGTGGTACTCCTTCGGAAAATAAAAAAGAATGAAGGACCTGCAAAAAAAAACTTTATTTATTGAGAAGTGTTACGATCCACTTTCCTGAAAATTTATTTTTGGATCTCTGCTCTAAAGATACAAGTAGAACGCTTCGAGCCTTACATACAGAGCAAATTTATGTGATATTCAGTAGAATAAAAACCGCTAGGAGCGTTTTGAGTTCTTCAGTCCGTTTACGATAAATGAAGCTCAGCATTTCATCAGAATATTTCTTTTGAGATCAATTGACTCTAAGGCTAGAAAAACTCATATCTCTGCCTATGACTAACTTGAATCTACTGTTTGGTTACGAAATGATGATTTGCATTTCATTCTGCTATTCCTAGTCCATGACAACTTTTATTCATTATTATTTTAACAAACATTTTTAATAGATCCAACATACTATCTAACCAGCTCAACTAATCAATGGCTGGTAAGCAGTTAAACATGAACAGGAATCCGAGATTGGATCCAAAATATACACTGAGAGGATTATATAAATCCTTTGGTACATTTACAGAAATGGTCGGCAACACTATATTAAAACTTTTAGCTTTGATTAGGGGTTACATTGAAAGGAGGATGTACATAATCGGTACTTCTGAGCACTCCTTTCATGGAAAATGTTATTGAATCTATGAAAGGAATTATTGTTAAATGTTCAGAAACTCAGTTTTCTATCAGTGTTCCTGAAGGATGTAAAATGTATTCGACGAAGCCCCGACAATGACAAAGAACATTTCACTCTCCTCTTTACAAGATATACCCCTGCCAACAATTTCTATCCAAATTGTAACCATAACGTTACAGCTTAATGTTTAAAACAATCTAATTTGATATAATCTGAGTGAATGAAAAGTGACCCCGTTCGGAAGAAACTGTTCCGCCTGTTTAATACTTACTTGATGTGCCCATTTCGTTTCAGTTTCAAGTCACTTTTTTATAACATAAAATTTCGTAAATGTAGTAAATTTCCAGTTTTGCCATAACAATAGAGAAGCTGGAAAGTGTTATGATTTTATACTCTTTTATGATATAAAAGCGACTTTATAATAATTTTTTTATTTCTCCTTTATTATACTGTTTTGCACTCACTAATCCCTCACTGATGCTTATTTTATATTAAACTATGTTTTAAATATATTAAATTTTAAATTAACACAATTTATTACAAAATCTAAATTTCACAATATATCACACAACTGATCACAATGAAATAAATATATTTACTGAAATGTGCAAACACTTTTCCTTCTGAATTTTGAGAGCAAGAATGATTCTGCATTAAACTATCTTCTTAGTGTATTAAAAAGTGTTAGTTTTTGAAATTTTTATTCTATCTACTTATTATCATTTAATTTTGCTTTTGGTATATTAAAACGCACTAAAATTTAACAAAATTATGATCAAAATTAGAAAGTACTGTATTTTGTTTTTGTAAATTTTTTAACTTAGCACTGAGAAACATAAAATTGAGCCTTTATAGTGACTATTCAGTTCATGTATCCAAATTAAACTCAAATTTGCTGGCAGGGTACATTCATCTGAATCCTTTTATCCATTCATTAGTCTGGTATAGTGGAGAGAACCTATTCTCACTATTTTTTAGAAGTCGGAGCATTAGACATCAATCGTCGACTTCGATTTCGCTACAATTTCGTTCAATTTCGGGAAAAAGTGGTACCACACCACTACCTCTAATCTTGTCAATACTCTAAACTGATGAAGTGATTAGACTCCTCTACGGACTCATTCTTTTGACTCGAGTAATGGTTAGAAAACCCTGCAAGCTTATACTTATGAAATCGCGTGGGACCACAGGGTTCATGAATTGGGTGTGGTAGCACCCTGCACTGCATGAAAATAATGTTAGTTTAAAGATTAATTAAGAGCGTTTCATTAATGTTTAGAATAAGTTTGTAGCTGTTGCCGAGACTGCAAGATCTCTCAGAGACTTAACTTTCTTTATTAGTTATGTTCCGGGGATGCTACCAGTCTTAACACAATGTGTACCCTGTCAATAAAAAGAAAGTCTCGGCTTATTGATAGAGATTGTATTTCCCTGCATTTCTAGCTGCTGTTGCTGAATCAATAGTCGCCATTCTATCAGTTTGGTTGTGGATCGGATTTGAAAGTAACGGAACTGCGATGGTGGAGGAATATATAGCTCAAGTACTTGAGCAAAGTTTTTTCATTATTTTTAGAAGTCAAAAAGAAGAAATATGGAAACAAGACCAATGTCTACTGCTTCTTCTAGCAAATAGCGCTATCGATAGTCGTCAAGAAAGATCAGTTTGGTTGTGGATTGTTTACGAAGAATGCTTTAGATAGGATCCGAAAGTAACGGCAATGCGATGGTCAGAGAATAGATAGATCAAGTACTTGAGTGTTTTTTTTAGAAGTCAAAACGAATAAAGGTGGGAACAAGACCAATATGTCTACTGTCTCCCTTACCAAATAGTGCTGTCGATAGACTCCAAGAAATTGTATGGTAGCACCTCAAACCCTCTTCTAGAAACCGATATAAGAATGATTGTAACAAAGATAGAGACATTGATCTTCAGTAGACAGTGGAAATTGTCTCCAGCGTGTAGTTTGCAAGTCACTAAGGGACAGTGGTTAATCGTCTATAAATCACCCTGTGGTTTCAAAAAGTACCACCAAAGCACTCGAACTTCCACTCTTAGTTCTTAAGCAGTTCTTCTAAAACTTCGACTCCGCATTCAGCAAATGCGTCTCGTGCAACAGAAAAGCCCAGCAGCCTTTCCTGAAGGACGAAGTTATACATCATTCAAACAAGAATAAGAAACTCATAAGATAATCTGAAACTCTCTGTCTTCATTTTAAAATAAAACAATGTAATAAACCGGTAGTGAGTATTATGAAATCCCTTTGTTAATAAAAAAGCTGCCTCTCGGCGCTGGTCCTATTAAGATCGAAAACTTAAGTTGAGAGTCCAACTAGCATTTAGACGTTAACTTCCAACTGTGAAATCTTTGCATGAAAACCTATAGTTTTTCCAAAGGCCATTTAAGGACATTCGTTACCTCACAGAGCACTCTTATCTCTTATGATTCATCGAGGAAAGACAAGTGGTTCCTATCAAGTTTTTTAAAACTGTCTGGCTTTCATTACACGAGAGATTCTGTGAAATTTTTGCATGAAAACATGTTATAGCATTAAGGACTTTCGTTATCTTACAGAGTCTACTTATCTTCCCTGATTCCGTAAGAAAAGACACGTAGTTTCTATCAAGTTTTATAAAACTGTTACACCACAGATTCCCGTACATTTCCTTCATCCACTTTAAGCCATAAATGAAGCAGAAGGTGTGATTGATTTCCCAATTATCCCAATCGAAGTTTTGGGTATCAATCCGATCTGCATTTTCTTCAGTGTAGTTCTACTAACGATCTAAAAGGCAGGCTTATCAGTTCCGCATAGAGAAGGAGTTCGAAAAGCCGATTCCCGATTCTTAAACATTTAAATCATTTATCTGGTGTAACACATGAAGTAGGGCACAATTTATAAAAAACTATAAATATTTATCATTTAAAGCAAAATTGTTGTTGTTTTTTTTTTTTGCCAAATGATAATTACATTTACCACAATTTTAGTTTTTTTTATAGATTACATTCCACACCACCCGCCTTTTCTAGTAGAGCCATTAAAAAAAACTGACTTACGTACAAATGATCATTAACCAAATAAAAAACAAGTAAATAATGAACATTCCCAACAACATAATGAAGTTATTGGTGGGAATGATTTTTAAAAGTTTTTTTGCATGTAAGTGCAGATTTAAAAAAAAAATTAAAGAAAAATGATAAAGCAACACAATTAAACAAAACCAATTAAATTATTGGTTTTGGAGCAATGAGTAGCATGCAACAAGTTGCCAGCTTGTTATTTATTGCGTGTGCAGTATCTTTGCCAAAAAAAAAAAAACTAAGTTTTATTTTCTAACTATTAGCAATTTAAAGTGACTATTAAAGAAAGTTAACATAGCCACCAAAAAAAGAAGAAAAAAAACGAGGTTAAACGTAATTGTAATTTGGTAGCGTCAAATTAACAATGTATATGTACGAACACTGTAAGGGTTGCAAAATTTGGTAGTTTAGTATTAAAAAGGAATTTTGAACAAGTTTATATAATAATTAATTAAAACTTATCTTAATTGATTTCTTTAAATTAAAATTTGTATATGCAATTCAAATTCATTAAATTCAATTTCAACAACTTTTTAAATGTTCTAGAATTATTACGAAATTTCGAAAAATAAAACAAATTTTGTTTGTCATTGTAATTATTGGTGTGTGAGGCAATTTTGTTCCAACTTTTGCCTTTAAGTGGATTTTTTTCCAAGTAATTGTTACTTGTAATGCTATAATATTATCCACTCATTTATTGAGTGACTGGCTAACTAAATGACTGTTGCCATGACTAGCTAACTTGGTTGGGGTAGAATGAATGAAATCGTTTTCGTTTGAGTCGAGTATAGTAAAATTGCTAATTCTGTATATATTGCATTTACTACGTAGTATATATACTTGTTTATTTGTATGTATTTGTATTTAATTTAAATTTACATAAATAAATACAAGTTGAAAGAATAAAACAGAAACAAATTACAACTTTACCAACAGGTGTTTCAGTAGAGAACAGGGTTGCCATATAGATGGGGAAATAAGAAGATAACTAAGGAGAGTATTAAATATTATATCAGCTTGGAAACAATACACTAAGGTCTCTATCGGGTCCATTGTGCGTTCTTTTTCATGGGAATTGTTACTGGAAAGACCTAATGCAGTGACCTATGAAAGGAATTATAATCGACTAATGTTCGGTATCTAAGTTTTATGGAAGAACTCCCCCAGAAATTTTCCAATCAGTGCTACGGAGCGCTTTAAATGAAATCCCTGCGATGACAGAAGAAAGTATACCAGCGTTTCTTTCCTCTTTGCATCCGTTCATTCGACCGAATACGTTCGACCAATTTTTCGACGTAGTTCCTTAGAATGTTCCAATCAGTCTAGCTGTGCGATGTGATAGCCGGATTTCGACGAAAACCTGGTAATCACAGAAGGTGCATTCCAGCTTTTATCTATTCAACCCACGTTCGTCTGACACCTATCGTCCACTTTTGTCCATTAATCACGGATTTGTTCATTTTAAGAGGCTTCTCATTCCTGTAAGAAGCGACACATTCATCGTATTTCATTAGAATCTTAGTTTCAAGGTTAGGTTACGTGGGTTGCTCGCTAGCAAGCGAGTTCACTCGGAGGCCTTGTGGTCCATTGTGATACCCTTAGAATTACCATTCCCTAATATTGAGAGAATAGTTTCGTTCGTTTTCTGTGTAAACCAGCCGGTGCTTTTAATAAAACCGTTCATGTTTATTAGTGACGCATCTTTGAGACAGTCTAGATCATGGAAAAGAGCTCTACCAAGATAAAGTAGTCTGTGCTCTTGTAAGGCTGGGCGGTAACATAGAAGGTGACCATTTCTTCTTCGTCTAAGTTTCTAAGTCTCCTAGAATTTTCCAATCAATGTTCCTGAGCACACCAGAAAATACTCCAGCGTTTCTGTACACTTCTGACGCCATAAATCTGACGTGATAAATCTGTCTAGTGGGAATGACTAGAAGCCTTATCAAGAGAGTATGTCATCTGTGCTAAGTAGAGCCAGAACTTCTAGTATTGGTGAGGCATATCTGAAATTTCACATCGTTTAAAGCTCATTGAGGGAAACAACGCTATTGATAGACGCCAAGAAAGTCGATGGCAGCAACTTGAATCCTCTATATTCTAGAATAAAATCTTAAAGAGAGTCTGTCTCGCTTTTCTACTTTTCTAGTAAGAAGTCAATAGAAGAAAGATTAGATCAAGTCAATAGATATAGAGACATGTACCCCATGTACCAAATACAAAAAAGCGTTGTTGATAGACCGCAAGAAATTTAGATTCTCGAAACTTCGATCTCTAAGAAGAAAATGTTGCTGAGACTCTCTCCCGCTTTTCCTTCCTCTTTAGAAGTCGTTATAAAAAAGAAGACAAGATAATAGATATCAATCCACGGTACCAAATAGCGCTGTTGATAGATAGAAATAATGTGTATGGTAGAAGCTCGAATCATCGATCTCCTAGATCTCTGGTACCAAATACATAAAAAGAACTTCCGATAGATGAAAAGGAAGTGTTAAGCAGCGATTCGAATAATCGATTTCCGAGAAAAAATCCTTCCGAATCTACCTCTCCCTAACATCAGGGTTTGGAGATATTGTGTTCGCAAGTTGAGGCCTTATAATAGCGCGATAACACCTTTATATATAATCTAAGAGTCCAACCTGTCGACTTTAAAGTCCAAAGGTTCAACTTTCTCTCTTCTTTGAGTTATCTTAAACTAAAATTGTATTGTACAATCAACTAGACATTTGAACTTAACTACGCTGAATCCGAATCTACCTTATCTACCTCTCCAAAACATCAGGATTTGGAGATATCGTGTTCGTAAGTTGAGACCTTTTAATAGCACGAAGACACCTTTATTTATAAAGTTTGTTATATAATTTCATTTAGAATTGAAAGATTTGAGTTAGAGAAGGCTTCTTGGACTTTCTAATCTGATCCAAAATTGTATTAAGATCGTCTTGAATAAAGAAACTTATGCCAAGAGTGGCGCTTAATCCAATTATAACTGAAAACACTGTTATACTTCCAAGGTTTTCTGTGAAGAACGCCATCATTCGTGATGACTGTGAATTCAGGATCTTTCTTCCTACATTCCTGACAATGACCACACGTCAACTATTCCTCCGATAATTTTATATCTTGAAAACCATTTTAATTAGACAAAGTGTTGCCTGAATTCGAACAAGAGATGAGCCTCAATAAACGACAGACTGTCCAAGTATATGATCCATTTCATCTTCTTAAGGTTTCGATTAAACCCCGTTAACTTAAAATCCTAACTATTGACAACTCCCTTGCTAAATATACAAGTCAAATGGCAACACTGTAACCACAACTACAGCAACCATTTCAACAATAACAACATACTATTCAAGTAATTATGCATACTAACAAACAACAATAAACCCAAGCAACAGCAGCAATAACATAAACAACTTGTTGTTTCTTTTTTTTATTATTTTCTCCAGTTTTTCAAAATATTTACCATACTATATAGTAAAAATGTTAAGTTAATTTACAAAACAATAAGTAATTTATAAAATTCTACAATAATTTATTTATTAAACAATATAAATAGCCATAACAACCTAAAAAAAACTAAAAGAAAAATAATGCCATTATAACCACACAAAGTATTCTTTACCGCGTTTTCTTTAAACACGTAAATTGGAAATTATATTAATGACCTTGTTCTAATAAGAAATATTTATCGATAAATTTATTGTGCTAATATTAAAGAAGAAAAAAAGTTAAACTTTAGTTGTATTTATTATTAATAATAAATACAATATTCAAACTACTTATACAATAACAAAAACTTGTTAAGTCTAATAGAAAAAAAAACAGAAATAAATTCTAATTCTTTATAAAGGTGAAATACTAGTAATTGTAACAGCAATGAGAATTAAATGTAATATGAATATTTAAAAAAAATATATATAGAATATAATTTCAAGTTGACCTATTTTATGGTAGAATAAAATTGTTAGCGATTAGTTGGCTTAAACTTTACTGTAATTAATTTCTGTTACAGTTGGTTAATAATTAAAAAAAATGTACACTTAAGAATGAGTAATTAATTTTGAAGTCTTTGTCATGGGGCGGTTAAACTTAGCAATTGTGGAACAGTTAGGAAAATATACCCTTTCGCAGTTCTTAGGGAGGCACTGAATAGATAGAGAGAACTATGGAATTATATTTTAGAAATATTTTTGTAAAATTCTGAAAAAAGTTATTTCGATTTGAGAGTTGTAATTCATGATTATCACATGGAAATTTCTTCAATAAAATTATTCCATATATAGTGGTAATAAATACACTTAGACCGGTACATTCGTATCATTATGTTCACTAAGTCAATTTAGATAAACATGACTGACAATGCCATAAGCAGCCTTTCCTTTCCAAATGCGGAAATATCGAATCCTGGAATAGACAATGTTCGAACATATTTGGGTATAACTTTGTACCTAATCTTATCTGAAGTCCAAACTGCAAAAAAAAAGACTTAAGAACAGACTTGACAGAAACAACTTGGTTCCATGAGGATCAGTAGCCGACCTTCAGATAATGTTTACATTCAGGTAATCTCCAACTCCTTAGCATATAAATATTCCTGTACATACAATTATTTAGGAGTAATTAGAGAAACATTTAAGTGTTCCACAATCTATAAGTACTATTTGCAGGATATTTTAATGATCTATGATGATACTGAAGGACCAAGCTGATCTAAAATCCATTTTATTGATAGACTGAAGCATTGCATTCGATACAGATAAATTGTTAAATGAAATGGAATCATCTTTAATATAATATACGTAAAGCATGACTAATGTGTTCCGACCTTAATCCTTGTACTTGACATAAAACTTATATTGATAATCGCTTGATGATCTCATCACTCTAGGGATGTTGAAATGAATCGTGACTTCGATAGCTTAGCAGTAACTCATTATTTACCGTTTGCATTAGATATACCGTTATTTCAAAGGCTTCTCTAACAATGGATTATAAACCGCTAGAA
>NW_023996890.1:0-30772 GCF_015586225.1 Lucilia sericata
AAAACAAATCAGCTGTTATCAGTAATATAACATTACCGTTATTTCAATACAAGCAACCTACACATCACACTCTCCCTCTCTATAGTTAAAAGTCAAAAGAGAGAGATTTGTAGCAGAATGACAATGAGACAGAGAGAAAAAGAGAGGAATTATATACAAATAATTCACCACTTTCTAATGCGCATGTGACGAACATTTTTAAAAAATGGACGCTACAAAAAGGGTGGAGTTTTTGCAACCAATACATTGAGCCCAAGAGTTTGATAGTATAGGTAAGTCTGACATATACATATGAAGAGAAGTTAAAGTGGAATGAGTCCTTGTATAACCAGATATTAAGAACCATAATAAAAAAGCGACTTTTTGATGCCACAAATTCGTTTGACTGTAATGGTATACAATCAAATGTGAGGAAAGGATACCAGGATGTGTTTACGAGTATATTAAGGAATTACACAAGGAAGGGGCTGTGTGGAGTAGTGGGGTGTGTTAGCAGTTAGTATGTTAGGGAAATGAGCGTAGTAAATTGGCTTTTTGTTATCTGTATACACTTTTTTTGGGAATGTCTGCTGCTTGCTAGCTGGATTGTATGGAAACGTTACTTTTTTAATTTTTTCTGCCTTTTTTACGAGCATAACGAGTGCAGAGGATTCTTAAATGACTTTGCATCCTTACTGGTTAATATAACCACACAGTAAAGTTTTATGCTACATCACATGGAAAATGTAAGAGCACAAATAAAAAAAACTCCTGGTAAGAGAGAAAAAATCAATTGAAAGGTTGGGTTAAGTTAAACAGTTTTTTGCAAATGATTTAAGAAATTTTAAAAAATTAAAGTGAATAGTAATTTAAAAATTATAATTTCTACAACTTAACTTCTAAACACCTACTTCTTAATCACTTCATTAAATCCTTGTTTTCTCTAAATAAATAATAATTAGTTATTTATATTTATTTCAACATATAAAATATCACTTACAACAATAACAATACCCAAGTCATTTTCTGCCTTCGAGTCAGTAAATCAACCCCTATCAGCAGGATTCTTTGGCATAAAGGAAGAAAAAAAAAAAAAACAATAAATATTCTCTTTCCTTTTATTTCCAAAGAATCTATGTAACTATAAACCATGATACTTTTTATGTGTATATGTATATGTACATAACTTCTTATATTTTTGATTCTTGTGCTATTTTGACTTTATTTACTTTTCATCTTGGGGTATGTATCGCAATTTTTGTCACGCCTCTTCTTTAACTTGTGTACTTTGAATAGATCTTTTTTATATGATTTTTCATATACAAGACAAAAATCTTTGGTTTAATAAGGTTACAGTGGTTTTATATTAATAACTTTGGAAATGAACTAGAACTGAACTGGAACTAAAATAGAACTGAACTAGAACAGAACTACAACAGAATCAGAACAAAAATTGGTACAGAACTAGAACAGAACTAGAACAGAACTAGAACAGAACTAGAACAGAATTAGAACAAAACTAGAACAGAACTAGAACAGAACTAGAACAGAACTAGAACAGAACTAGAACAGAACTAGAACAGAACTAGAACAGAACTAGAACAGAACTAGAACAGAACTAGAACAGAACTAGAACAGAACTAGAACAGAACTAGAACAGAACTAGAACAGAACTAGAACAAAACTAGAACAGAACTAGAACAGAACTAGAACAGAACTAGAACAGAACTAGAACAGAACTAGAACAGAACTAGAACAGAACTAGAACAGAACTAGAACAGAACTAGAACAGAACTAGAACAGAACTAGAACAGAACTAGAACAGAACTAGAACAAAACTAGAACAGAACTGGAACAGAACTAGAACAGAACTAGAACAGAACTAGAACAGAACTAGAACAGAACTAGAACAGAACTAGAACAGAACTAGAACAGAACTAGAACAGAACTAGAACAGAACTAGAACAGAACTAGAACAGAACTAGAACAGAACTAGAACAGAACTAGAACAGAACTAGAACAGAACTAGAACAGAACTAGAACAGAACTAGAACAGAACTAGAACAGAACTAGGACAGAACTAGAACATAACTAGAACAGAACTAGAACAGAACTAGAACAGAACTAGAACAGAACTAGAACAGAACTAGAACAGAACTAGAACAGAACTAGAACAGAACTAGAACAGAACCAGAAAAGAACTAGAACAGAACTAGAACAGAACTAGAACAGAACTAGAACAGAACTAGAACAGAACCAGATCAGAACTAGAACAGAACTAGAACAGAATTAGAACAGAACCAGAAAAGAACTAGAACAGAACTAGAACAGAACTAGAACAGAACTAGAACAGAACTAGAACAGAACTAGAACAGAACTAGAACAGAACTAGAACAGAACTAGAACAGAACTAGAACAGAACTAGAACAGAACTAGAACAGAACTAGAACAGAACTAGAACAGAACTAGAACAGAACTAGAACAGAACTAGAATAGAACTAGAACAGAACTAGAACAGAACTAGAACAGAACTAGAACAGAACTAGAACAGAACTAGAACAGAACTAGAACAGAACTAGAACAGAACTAGAACAGAACTAGAACAGAACTAGAACAGAACTAGAACAGAACTAGAACAGAACTAGAACAGAACTAGAACAGAACTAGAACAGAACTAGAACAGAACTAGAACAGAACTAGAACAGAACTAGAACAGAACTAGAACAGAACTAGAACAGAACTAGAACAAACTAGAACAGAACTGGAACAGAACTAGAACAGAACTAGAACAGAACTAGAACAGAACTAGAACAGAACTAGAACAGAACTAGAACAGAACTAGAACAGAACTAGAACAGAACTAGAACAGAACTAGAACAGAACTAGAACAGAACTAGAACAGAACTAGAACAGAACTAGAACAGAACTAGAACAGAACTAGAACAGAACTAGAACAGAACTAGAACAGAACTAGAACAGAACTAGAACAGAACTAGAACAGAACTAGAACAGAACTAGAACAGAACTAGAACAGAACTAGAACAGAACTAGAACAGAACTAGAACAGAACTAGAACAGAACAGAACTAGAACAGAACTAGAACAGAACTAGAACAGAACTAGAACAGAACTAGAACAGAACTAGAACAGAACTAGAACAGAACTAGAACAGAACTAGAACAGAACTAGAACAGAACTAGAACAGAACTAGAACAGAACTAGAACAGAACTAGAACAGAACTAGAACAGAACTAGAACAGAACTAGAACTAGAACAGAACTAGAACTGAACTAGAACAGAACTAGAACAGAACTAGAACAGAACTAGAACAGAACTAGAACAGAACTAGAACAGAACTAGAACAGAACTAGAACAGAACTAGAACAGAACTAGAACAGAACTAGAACAGAACTAGAACAGAACTAGAACAGAACTAGAACAGAACTAGAACAGAACTAGAACAGAACTAGAACAGAACTAGAACAGAACTAGAACAGAACTAGAACAGAACTAGAACAGAACTAGAACAGAACTAGAACAGAACTAGAACAGAATAGAACAGAACTAGAACAGAACTAGAACAGAACAAGAACAGAACTAAAATAGAACTAAAATAGAACTAGAACAGAACTACAACAGTACTAGAACAGAACTAGAACAGAACTAGAACAGAACTAGAACAGAACTAGAACAGAACTAGAACAGAACTAGAACAGAACTAGAAACAGAACTAGAACATGTCAGGGACTCCTGGTGGCAAACCGGTGGGAAACATGATGGCAACGCTCTTCGGTACAAGACCAGGTGGTAAGGCTCGACTATAGCCGGTAGAGGTGTCGTAGGGTTCACCATCATATTCCCCACAGAGTTCTCGAACAAAAAAATGTAATAAAAAATTTCCTCCTCAGTTTTGATCAATTTAGTTTTCTACTTTTTATACCTAATTACTAGGCATCGCGACGTTATACCTACTGGTCTGCAGCGGATGTTGTGCTGCTTGGCCTGCCCTCCCTCTACCATGGCAAATCTTTGGCCAATTTAAATAGAATTTGCCCCTAACACTACCCCTACAGTCAGATTTTAAGTTCTCACTTACCTCGTATTATTCACACCATCTCCATAATTCTCCTTGAAACTAATAGGTTACCATCGGGAACAGAATCCACATACCGTGGAGTTTAGAAGTCCAGTTGTCGTTGGTCTAGGTCTGTCCTCGTAAAATCAGTCCGTGCGGAAAGTTTAATGGGGTACACTGGGTAAAAGACTCTAAACTATCCCTAACCTGAGCTCAGTTTAAGTATCAGTTACCAAGGCAACAGTGGCCCTTAGATTTTGGCAACAAAAAAACCAAATATCTATGTTTCCCAAAAAAAAAGGTATAACCATTAAATTTCCCTTATGGGTGGTATGGTCTCTAGTTTCGTCCGATTGTCGTCCGAAATGTCCACTCTAGGTGTAGGAATTTTGTTTTAGATGTAAATTGTATTTGTGGAGAAATATTTTATTATTGGTGTAGCGTGTTCACTTTGTATTGTATATATTTCCTTTTTTTTTATGTCGATGCTTTATTTGTTTTGTACCAAATTCACTCAATTTTATGTTAACTTTATGATTTTTTTTTTTTGTGTTAACTTTGTGTTTTATATATTTTGTTTCATATATGTATATGTTTTGTTTTAAGTAAATGTTTTGTTGTGAATCAAATTTTTTTTTTTTTTTTTAAATCAATGTATGTTTTGTTTTAAATATATGTTTTGTTAAACCGTATATTGTCCTTTTTTTTTATCTTCTTCATTTATTTTTTTTTTTTCAATTCAAAAAAAAAACTTATAGGCTTCCGGAACCACCGTCCTCCCTCATTCGCCTCCTCGATTCCCAAAAAAAAAAACTTCTCTTCTTCTTCTTCCTCCCAAAAATTCTTCGAATCATTTTCTCCCGCCATTTTTCTTTATCCTTCGCCATCTTTTTTTTCTATCTCCTCCATCTGACCTTCAGTAATTCCCCCCCTGAACATCTGTTTCCAAGGTTGCATTCTATTGTAATTCTATGTTTTTGTCTTCTTCTTCTTACAATAGAATGCAACCTTAACCCGTTCAGGGGGAACACGTCAAACCCCACCATTATCTTTGCCTCTGTGTAAAGTGAATGGGAGGGGAAACCCTATTGTCCTATAATATTTGGGTTTGCATATTTTACACCCTAAGTTACCCTAAAATCTGGCATCCCCATATCTTTCCGCATCTTTGATTCGGTGCGTACTGGCCTCACCATTACATGGTAATTCTGTCTGGCAACTCATTAACGTTTTTATTTGTTCGTGCAGAAGACAATAAAAAAAAGGAACAATAAAAAAGCAATATAAATATACAAATTTTAAATTAAAAAAAAAACAAAATTATAAGTGAAAAATAAAAAAAAAAATAACAATAGTGAAATCATATAAAAAATATTGTGCAAGTGAGTAATAATCATCTAGCATGACAAAAGATAAATTTTTGGAAATTTAAAACAAAAAAGCTTTGGTGTAAATTAAAAATGGTGGCTGTTCAAACGTAACAGTATCACCTTATATAAGCAATGTGTTCTCCAAAAATTCATCTTTTGTTTCTATGCAGCAAAAAAAAAAAAATATCATCAGTGCCAATAAGTTATATAAAAAAATCTAGAAATGTTCCAGATAAGAGGTGCCCGTGTTCATGTTCCCGAACCATCCGTAAATTGTCATAAGAGAGGTAAATATTAGCGTCCTAAACGTTGACATTACGACTTTGCTAAAAAAAACTCGAACATACGACTTTTTCCATTGCCTTATATGCAGTGTTGCCTATTAAGCGTTTTCCCACCCTTTTCAGAGTTTGTAGTTGAAACAAAAGTCGACTCTACGACTTTCTTTTGTACTTCTTCGGTAAAGTTCTTAAATATTGGGAAATATTGTTGAAATCGAATAAAATTAACTAGATTTTCTTGAAAATGTCTTGCAAATTTGTTTTCAAGTATGTTCAAATGAGATGTTATACATTACGGGTTTTGGGAACTAGTTTTATATAACAAAAGCAAATGTAATATATTTCTGTGGCAAAAATGAAAAAGTGAATATCTCAAGTTATGCTAAAAACTTTTCTTTTTTCCCTTCAGTTAATTGGAATTGCCGTACTTCATTCCATCTTGTATCAACTTTTGGTAAAATTCTGCCCATTACTTTAGCAGTTGTGGACGTGTTATGACAGCATAAGTCTATTTTTCCTTTCTTTTTTCAAAATTTCATAAATTACAAAACAACATTAATTTACCTAAGTATTTTTCCTTATTTTCATATCAAATATTTTCCATAAAATTTCAATTACATATTTGAATTATGATGTTTTCCTGTATTTTACAACAAAATTTATTCTGTATTAATTCAAAATATGTTGTTCTTCTAAATTATTAAATATAAATTCTATAACCTATTTTGAGATACTTATGTACTTTTAACAAATTGAAAAAAGTTGCTGAACACATAAATTGAAATGGAAAATACACCTATCTCGATATAAACAAAAAAACCTAATAAAATAATTTTTCTAATAAAATTATGACTAGAGATATATTTCGGATTTTAAATTTTCCCTTTTTTTTTCATTTTTCCAACGAAATGAAAAACAACACCAATAGTTTTTAGCCAATTTTTCGTTGATGGTAATATATATCAACCAAATATATTATGTGAATTATTTTCGTAATAATTCTTGAGATATTTACATAAGGATTTTATGAAAAATTTAAATCTCTGATCTTGTATTCACATTCAAAATTTAAAAAATGCTCTCCTGAAAACTGTAAAAAAAAACAACTTATGCACTTTTCCCTTTTTACCACAGATTTAATATAATAAGATTATATTAAAAAAAAAAAATCTACAATATGAGTTTTAATGATTGGAGAAATTGTGAAATAAATATGAAGACTTTTGACACAATCTTTCCATATATTTTCAATATTCCCAAGAATGTCCGAAAATTCATGTTTTTTCCCTTCCCTTCATATCTAAAAATTATTTTCCAAAATTACATTTCACTTCCTACAAACACTAATTAGTTTAGATTTGTAGTTTTTAATATTTTCCATAACACTAACTGATTTTGTATTAATACATAGATTTTTTGGAAAATGTATTGTAATATAAAAAATCAAAAATATTTTGTAGTCTCAAATGTATTGTGGTTTTGAAAATTTTTCAATTTCCCTTATTTTACAAAATACACAATTGTCTACAGATTTCCTTTGGATTTATTTGTTATTCAATTTTCCTTTATTCTCCATCAGCATTTTCTTCATAACCCATTTGAATTGTAAAATGAACCAAAAATATTTTTTTTTATAATACATAAAAAAATTTTTTTTAATATTCACTGACAATCAATTGGATTTTGTATAAGAAAATAACTATGATATCAATACAAAGTATTGTAATGTAAAAAGGGCTTTTCAAATAAAAATCAATAACAAAAAACACAAATAACCTTCAAATCAGAAAGCAAAAATAGGAATCAGACAATGGCTTTTATATTTTAAAATAAATTATAGGCATCAATATGGGATTTCCTTTCCAATAAACGAATTTAATCTAAGAGTAGGTAAAATACTACAAAATGTGGTTAACAATTCGAATTTCGGTTAAATGTTAGAATTTTCAACAGTTATGCCTACATATGATGACAATACAATATTGTATTCGAAATTTAGTTCCAAAATTCGACAAAACAAAATCATATACTTTTAAAATAATCTCCTAGTCAATAAAATAGTTTCTGGCCGAATTAGCTGAAATTTGGGAGTTATACCTACACCTGATGATAATACAATTTTATATAGAAATATTCGAAATTAAGTTTCAAAAAAACAATTTATGCCAAAAATTTCAACCTATAAAGTTTAACGACATTTTGCGATTAGGTGATTTTTATATTCTGTTCTGCAAAATAAAAATCATCGATTAATTTCTATTTATTGTTTGACCAAATAAATATTGCCGAGTAAGTATATTCAATATAATAAAAATCAAAAATAATAGTTATTTTTAATTTTTATTATACTAATCAAGAAAAAAAATTATTAAAAAAAATTGATAAACATAGAAATATTTTGCTGTTGAAATAATAATCCATATACTAACTATATTCAACCAAGATTAATTTGATCTTCACTAATATTAATTTTCATTTTTTCTTTTTACTTAGCAAAGAGATTCAACATGAAGAATTCAGTTTTGAAAGAATTCACTCTGAAACTACTACGGTGTTGGTTGTTCATGAATTTATATCGTAAGTAATTTAACTCTACTCTCCCAGAAAACATTTTCTAATCCCTTTTTCTCCTACACATTCTCCAGATTTCCCTTAAGAATAGGAGACTTGATAAGATTTGTACTTAGAGGTGAATTCAACACGATCGGTAAGTAAGAGTTTTCTGTTTTCTCTTTACAATTTTAGAATTATTGTCAATAGTTTAGAACATTGTTTAGTTTCACCCACATCTCGATAACATAATAAGGATATCATTGAACCTATGATGTCTTTTTTTTTCCTTTTTTTTTTTTTCTTAACCATTTCAATTGAAAAGAACCTAGTAGTTGTGTTATAGATTACAATATATATTCAACTATGTGTTTCCGAGGATATACTAGTTGATTCGCTTCGTCTAATTTGTTCACACTTGCTGTAAGATCAGACTCAGATTGCGTTATTGTGTTAGGTGACTAACGTCTCCCAGTGTCTAGATGTCATAGTTTCGTTAGCACTAAACGGAGATGCACTATTGGCACAATGACAGTTACAAAATGTAACTAGTTTAGAAATGTTAGCTCTTGGTGTGACAAAACGATGAATATCCATTTCAAATATATATACCCTACTACTTAAGTATTTCAATTGAATGTGTTAAACAAAAAAAAAAAAAAAAAAAAAAAAAAAAAAAAAAAACGTCATCGGTATCAGGTTATTGGTATTTAGTTCTTTTGCTTTACTCCATTCCTCAAAAACTAAACTACATATATACAGAACAAACTTAAGTTAGATTTATGTTCATGATTGATTACAAATTACTAAAGCTAAAACTAAGCAAAAATAAAAAGGAAGAATATATATCCGATAAATTCTAAATTAATCAATATAAACATCAATTCATTAAGAGTATAACCTAAGCTACCGAACTGGTTTATTATTTCATATGTAATCTAATAATAATAAAAAAATATTGAAAGGAAAAAAAAATATGTAAATGGAATTCAATCTAAACTACTAAATTAGATTAAAAAAAAAATTAACAATCCATTTCCCTCTTCCATTGGGAACTTATCCTAAATAAAAAGAATTAAAAAGAAAAACTATAATTAAAAAAAAATGTCATAGGCAGCGAATACAGGGAGTATTGGGAAGTATTAAGGAATTAATCATAGCAATTTCGAGGCAGACTATAGAGGTTGGTCTAGGAACAAACTTTTCGGACAACGATGGCAAAAAAAAACTGGTAAGGTTTAGAAAAAGGTAGGTGCTCATTGTTTAAGGTCTTTTGCGTGGTAGATCCCGATTAGTTTACCCTGCAGGTCTTCTAGTTCATAGTAACAATTCCCGACCGGACGAACAATACGACATTTAACAAATTTCCTACCCATTTTAGCGTTATATAATTTACTCGAGTCGCTAAGTGCAAAATTCCGGCGGAACACTTCCTGACCTGGTCGAAAATTAATTTTGCGTGCACGTTTATTATATTCCTTCGCACGAGTGGCGTAACTTTTCGCCAGATTCATTCGAATTTTCTCGCGTATCAACTCGTGTTTTTCCGTTTTAGCTAAGACGTTCATCTCGGCATCCTCCAGTAGTTCGAGTTTTCTTGCCAAATTATAAACGCTACCGTGAGTTATCATATTCGTCCCAAACAACGCAAAGTAGGGAGTCATACCAATCGATGTGTGCACTGATGACCTGAGTGCACACTCTATTTCTGAAAGATGGTTATCCCAATCTCTCTGGTCACTCTTCAAGTAGGATCTTATTGCGGCTAAAATCGATTGGTTGACTCTCTCCGATGCATTTGCTTGAGGTGAATAGATAGCTGTTCTCATGTGCTTGATACCAAACAGTTTCATCATGTCTGCAAATTCTTTGGACAGAAATTGACTCCCATTATCGGATAGAACTACCTCTGGGACGCCAAATTTATGGAAAACTTCCGAAACTAAAAAACGAACTACGTTCTTATTATTTGCCTTGGACATGGCCTTCAGGAGTACGAACTTTGTAAAGTGATCTAAAACAATAAAAATGAAACAATTTCCGGACTTAGATCGAACATACGGGCCTAAAAAGTCTATATAAATCTTCTGAAACGGACGCACTATTTCCGGTAGGTTCTCATTCATTGGTGGTCTTACAACTTGATTACAAGGTTTGCTTTCCTTACAGATTTCACAATTCCTCACATAGTCTCTTACTTCGATAGTCATATTCGGCCAGAAAAAGTATTCTCTTATCCTTTTGAGAGTTTTGTGGAAACCACCATGACTTGCAGTCGGAGGATTATGTGCTTTTCTAATAATGTCCTTGGATAACTCCGCGGGGACCCATAGTTTCCAAGAAAAATCTTCTGTAAGAACGTCACCGTTGTAATGCGTGGTTCGTTTATATATATAGTTATCTTCTATTCTTAAATCGGGTAACTGCTCTTGATTCTCCTTAATTTGCGACAGTAATTCTTGATATTCTCCCGACGAAAAAGGCGGAGCATCCAAATCGATCAGTTGCGAGACATCGGCGGCAATTTCCTCCATGTCGTAACGTGAGAGAGTATCTGGCACTATATTCTTGCTCCCTTGGCGGTGTTCAATGTTGAACGTATAGGACTGTAGTAGCAGACTCCATCGGGCTAATCTTCCACTTAATTCTTTATTGGACATCAGCCATTTTAGACTGGAATGGTCCGTAATGACTGTAAAAGCCATTAGTTCAATATATGCCCGAAATTTTTTTATAGCCATAACTACTGCCAGACACTCTCGTTCCGTAACCGAGTAGTTTCGTTGCGCTGATGTTAATTTTTGCGACATGAAAGCAATTGGATGTTCGCCCTCGATTTCATCCTTTTGAAAAAGAACCGACCCGATGCCAATGTCAGAAGCGTCGCATTGGACATAAAATGGCTTCGAAAAATCCGGATGTCGTAATACCGGACTCGAGGTAAGGGCTACTTTCAACTTATCAAAAGCCTTTTTTGCTTCTTCGGGGAAAACGAACGTTTTAGATTTTTTCAGCGTTTCGAAAATCGGGTTAGCAATGGTAGCGTAGTCCTTAATGAAGCGGCGATACCAGCCGGTAGTTCCCATAAAACCGCGCACTTGTCTGGGCGTCTTGGGATAAGGAAAATCGAGTATCGAGGATATTTTCGCAGGATCAGGTTTCAACTTGCCCTCTCCAACAATATATCCAAGATACCGAAGTTCCTTAAAACAAAACTGCGATTTTTCGACATTGATAGTCAACTTGGCATTAGAAAGCAACTTCGCAACTCGCTCAAGTATGTTTATGTGCGTGTGGTAATCAGGCGTAACTATGAGCAAATCGTCCAGATACACAAACACTCGATCTCGCAATTCGGACGGAATCACTTTATCCATTAAACGACATAGCCTTTGAGCTGCATTACACAGACCAAAAGGCATGACCGTAAAATGGTAAAGTGGTCTTCCGGGCACTGTAAAGGCAGTTTTTTCACGACTCTGTATATCTAGAGGGATTTGCCAGAATGCGTCTTTCAAATCCACACTAGATATATAGTGCGTGTCACCCAGTCTGCTGAGCAATCCTTCTATATGCGGAAGTGGATAGGCATCCTTGACTGTGAGTGAATTGAGCTTTCGGGCGTCTAAACAAAGCCTGTTTTTTGTACCTTTACGCACTAACGTCACTGGATTATTCCAGGGGCTTTGACTCGTCTCAATTACACCCATAGCAAGCATCCTATCCAATTCCGCGTATATAAGTTTTTGCACAGCAGGTGAGACTGGGTAATGTCTCTGCTTTACAGGCTCTGCGTCTTGCGTATCAATGTGATGTGTCTCCAAGTCGGTTTTCCCAAGTCCTTTTTCCACAAAAGATGGAAACTTGGCTATGGTTGCTTCTAGTAACATCCTGTCCTGATCACAAAGGGTATGCTTAGAAGGATTTGTCGGATTTTCGCCCGACTCCTCGCTCCACAGCATATCATTTGTGGTCAAGCTATCCAAGTTGACTATCAGTCCGAATACTTTCATAAAATCGACGCCCAGAAACAACGCCCTTTTCAAGGTCGGTACCAGATAAAAAGTGATGTCACTTTCTTTCCGGTTGTACTTTATCCTCACTTTAAAACCGACCTTGAATTGTATGAGTTCTACCGTCTGCTGTTCGCACCGTAGAAGGAAATTGATGAACTACTACACCCGCTTTTCTTGCGACATCGAAGCATCCTTCGCCGAGAACCGTAACCGTAGCTCCGCTGTCTAGAAGACCCTCAATCTCTATTCCATTAATAGAGATACGGGTATACAGTCGGGTATCTTCGCCTTCGTATAAACATACATTCGCGATCTCACGCCTAAGCTCTTTCCTTTTCCTATACCGTTCCCTAGCCTTTTCTATCCGAGTTTTTCCGAAAATTCTCTTCCTAGCTTCCTTATACTCCTTAACCCTCAAGTGCCATGATTTTATTTCCCTAATTCTTAACTCTCCTGTTTTTTTACTTAACCTAACATTATTATTTAAAATGCTAACGATCCCCTCCTTCTTCTCTAGACCGTTTATATTCTCCAGTTTGCTCACTGGGCTGGGTGATTCGGACGCTGCTCCCCAGTTGTTAGCGGGTCCGTTCGCCTGTTTCCCGTGCATCGTGGACATTTCGGCGTTACTGTGTTTTCCATACCACACTTGAAACAAAACAGACGCCTAGTGGCTGATGGACAGTCCATGTATCCATGGCCTGGTTGACGACAGTTCCAACACACGTATCTTGTGGAACTATTTATTGCGTCTAAATCCACTTCAGCTGGCGCCGATTCGTCATAATCTAATTCATGTACCCTTGGAGCAAACTGTCGATTACTATAAGATTGGCGTTGAGTTTGTAACAATGATTCCGCCTTTTTGCACTCGGTGCGGAAATGACTAAGGCCAAAGATACGAATTGGGAATACCAGTTGTGCCATGGGAGTGCGTAAATTGGTTTTCATTATATCAATCAGTTCATTTTCACCGATGGGATTGCTCTGTTGACTTCTTAAGCGTAGGACTGCATTATAGAAATCCTCGAAGAGTTCCTGTGGGTGCTGACGGCGATCCATTATTTGTCGTTGAATTTCCCCATCGCTGTTAAATCTACGGAAACGGTTGATAACCGCCTCTTTTAATTCTTCCCACGAGTTTATTGGTTGAAGACGCCGCTGCATCCAATACCACTCCAGAGCATCGCCAGACAAAAGTTGGTGGAAATGCCTCAATACCTCTGACCAGTTGTTTCCGTAGTCCTTTCTCATTTCTTCTACTCTGAAAACAAACTCTTGGGCTCCCATGGTCTTTGATGTACCATCGAAATTTACTCCCCACTTATCCAGTCCTGGCCTCCGAGAAAAATCGGGGTTATTGGGTGGTGGATAGTACGACTGCCTGGTTTCGTGCGGGTGGAAAGTACTGTTATTGTCTGGTGGTGGCATATTGGACAGATGGTGGCTGGAATCGGTATGATGAAATCGTCTGTCTGAATGCATTGGTGGCTGTTGGTACATATTTGATGGCATAGTTGGTCTAGCGGGTATCTGTGAAGGAAACACGTTTGGTGCTGGTGCTCGTAATAATGGTGGCGGTTGTAAATTTACTTGAGGCGGCCGTGTTCGTAATGAAGCTTGTACATTACCCGAGCTTCTCGATAATGATTGTAAACTCTCAGCCACTATACGTGGAACTAAGTCACGGAGCCTTTCCTCCATGTTACGCATCATTTCAACTTGCCTTAAACCTACCGTGGACTCTATTATGTTTTCTAAATTTGGTACAGACGTTGTTTGTTGGGGTTGAATTGGCTGTGCATCTGACCCCAAATTGCCGCGAAACTCTTGTCGGATATTTTGTGCGGTAATGCTGCTATAAGCCGGTGAAGTTATACTGTCCTCTAGTTCTATTCCCGGATTCCTGGAACCATATTGAGGATTCAACTGTGCCGAATTAGCACTTAATGCTGCTTGAGCCACGGTAGCTGTTATTGTTGCTGTTGTTAAGGCTGTTGAACTGGTTGGCATTTGGTTGTTACCAGACCCGAGAATAGGCCTAGAAGAAGTAGAAACGGATTCGCGTTGCATTTTTCCTGACCTAGTCTCTACCATTCTACCTAAACTATAAATAATGGAACCTTTTACTAATCTTTTCCCTAGTGAACACCAAAAGAAATATATGCACCAAACTGATATCGATATCCTATATGTTCTGGAAATATTAAGAGGTTAAACAATATTCAAAACTAATAACAGATTATATTTGGTATTGAGAATTTTCGTCTGACTGTAGGGATATTTTTGACCAGTAAGTATAATATCGACGACATCTAGAAATTTATTTTATTACATTTTTATTTTTATTTTATTAGAGATCAAAACTGAGGATGAAAGGTGTGAAAAACTGGTATTACACTTTCCAGAGTTAAAAAGTCCAGTAGATCGACTATAACATAAACAACTAAGGTCTTAAATGTTACGACATATCTGCTGAGGCTTTCCGTAGCTGGTGAGTGTAACTAGGTCTATTGTTGAATTTAATTAAATGTGTTCCTTGCTTCTCACTCCTCTCTCCAGAATACTGTGGCTAACATTAGAAATAATCATAATTATATAATAATATGACTCACACGTGATCTTGAGAGAGGGCTGATAGCAAGCCTTTATGATTCTCACTCAGCAGAATCATCCTTTCCAACGTCGCAAATACTATAAAACCATGACTGATTTTAATACAGTATGACTTACGTTGGACAAGATGACTGCTGCTCAATGACAATCCTAAAGTAAACTAAAACTTTGAAAGGAAACCCGAATTTCGGGCCCCACGTTGGGCGCCATTTTTGTCAGGGACTCCTGGTGGCAAACCGGTGGGAAACATGATGGCAACGCTCTTCGGTACAAGACCAGGTGGTAAGGCTCGACTATAGCCGGTAGAGGTGTCGTAGGGTTCACCATCATATTCCCCACAGAGTTCTCGAACAAAAAAATGTAATAAAAAATTTCCTCCTCAGTTTTGATCAATTTAGTTTTCTACTTTTATACCTAATTACTAGGCATCGCGACGTTATACCTACTGGTCTGCAGCGGATGTTGTGCTGCTTGGCCTGCCCTCCCTCTACCATGGCAAATCTTTGGCCAATTTAAATAGAATTTGCCCCTAACACTACCCCTACAGTCAGATTTTAAGTTCTCACTTACCTCGTATTATTCACACCATCTCCATAATTCTCCTTGAAACTAATAGGTTACCATCGGGAACAGAATCCACATACCGTGGAGTTTAGAAGTCCAGTTGTCGTTGGTCTAGGTCTGTCCTCGTAAAATCAGTCCGTGCGGAAAGTTTAATGGGGTACACTGGGTAAAAGACTCTAAACTATCCCTAACCTGAGCTCAGTTTAAGTATCAGTTACCAAGGCAACAGTGGCCCTTAGATTTTGGCAACAAAAAAAACCAAATATCTATGTTTCCCAAAAAAAAAGGTATAACCATTAAATTTCCCTTATGGGTGGTATGGTCTCTAGTTTCGTCCGATTGTCGTCCGAAATGTCCACTCTAGGTGTAGGAATTTTGTTTTAGATGTAAATTGTATTTGTGGAGAAATATTTATTATTGGTGTAGCGTGTTCACTTTGTATTGTATATATTTCCTTTTTTTTATGTCGATGCTTTATTTGTTTTGTACCAAATTCACTCAATTTTATGTTAACTTTATGATTTTTTTTTTTGTGTTAACTTTGTGTTTTATATATTTTGTTTCATATATGTATATGTTTTGTTTTAAGTAAATGTTTTGTTGTGAATCAAATTTTTTTTTTTTTTTTTAAATCAATGTATGTTTTGTTTTAAATATATGTTTTGTTAAACCGTATATTGTCCTTTTTTTATCTTCTTCATTTATTTTTTTTTTTCAATTCAAAAAAAAAACTTATAGGCTTCCGGAACCACCGTCCTCCCTCATTCGCCTCCTCGATTCCCAAAAAAAAAAAACTTCTCTTCTTCTTCTTCCTCCCAAAAATTCTTCGAATCATTTTCTCCCGCCATTTTTCTTTATCCTTCGCCATCTTTTTTTCTATCTCCTCCATCTGACCTTCAGTAATTCCCCCCCTGAACATCTGTTTCCAAGGTTGCATTCTATTGTAATTCTATGTTTTTGTCTTCTTCTTCTTACAATAGAATGCAACCTTAACCCGTTCAGGGGGAACACGTCAACATTAAACTTAAGTCCCCATAAAAATCAGTTCTCATGTTTTGTAGAGCATCAAAATATCATAAAAGTCCTATTATAAAAATTTATTTTATAAGTTTTATGAGATAAACTAAGAACTACTGTAAAAAAGGTGCCCTAAACTGAAAATTCAATTTAAGAAGTTTTAAAACCAAAAAATATATGAGGCGTTTAATTTAACATGGCCCAACGCAACTGACAGCTGTTTATGTCATTAACTCTTTTCAGGAGCAAAAAAGGAAACACGCAAAAACGACGAAATTATGAAAATGTAGAGAAAAATCACTTGTGCCAAGTGACATGAAAAAATCTTGAATGCATCATAATTTGGTGCTATGGAAGTGTTAAATACACATGATCAAACATCTAAACCCAGAACATACAACTAAACCAATTGACCACAATTTATTTACAGAGTTTTGGAGAATATACGAAATTATTCTCTCATATAAAAAATTTACCTACAGCAAATGATCTTTTATTTCATAGGAGAATATTTTCTTTAGTAAAAATTCCTAATTTATAAAATTTTGGTTAAGTGGGTTTTACAACTAAATAATGTTTGGAGTACATTTTTAAAATAAATACAAGTAAATGTACACACGCTTTCATACTTCACATACTCGTCAGTACTTTATGGAGTAATAAGTAGTTCTCTTTCAACCAAATGATAAAATAAGCCTCATTATTCCTCCACTGATTATGATGGCTGGCATACACTTCCTTTTTTTCGGTTGTTTATGACATTTTTTTCCACAACAAAATTTTTTGTGGAATACATATACGAGTTCTTAAGAAGTTTATTGGGAACGAGCTGCTACCGAGTATTTGAGTGGCAGAATTATATACTTTGTACAATGTGGGAACATGTTTATGTCATGTGTTAATATTTGACATTATGAATGTCAAGTAATTTGTTATTTTAAATTACGTTGTTGCACACTGTATGATTTACAATTATTTTTAGAAGCAATTATGGATTTTGGTCTCCTTTCTTTTTTCCTTCTTTAAAATAAATGTAACACGAGGTATTTATAAAATAATTTCTACAGTTTTTAAGAATTTATGGGTTGATAAATAAAGCGTATTTTTTGGAGGGAGGATGTTGATGTAATTTTAATGTTTCTTTAATGTGGTAAATAATTATTATGAAGTAATTTGGCTTACATTGCGAGTAGGGGAAACATTGGCAGTTGAGGTACTTATAATAGTAATTGGATTTTTTTAATTGAATGATAGCGAGTATCCCCGATCATTTCAATTTTACGTTCAATTAATTTTTAAAAGACTTAAAATCTCTTGTAGATTGATAAATAAATTCTCAATTAAGAAAATATAAAAATTCTTAACTGAATAAGTACTAAACCAGAACTGAACTAGAACTGAACTAGAACTGAACTAGAACTGAACTAGAACTGAACTAGAACTGAACTAGAACTGAACTAGAACTGAACTAGAACTGAACTAGAACTGAACTAGAACTGAACTAGAACTGAACTAGAACTGAACTAGAACTGAACTAGAACTGAACTAGAACTGAACTAGAACTGAACTAGAACTGACTAGAACTGAACTAGAACTGAACTAGAACTGACTAGAACTGAACTAGAACTGAACTAGAACTGAACTAGAACTGAACTAGAACTGAACTAGAACTGAACTAGAACTGAACTAGAACTGAACTAGAAACTGAACTAGAACTGAACTAGAACTGACTAGACTGAACTAGAACTGACTAGAACTGAACTAGAACTGAACTAGAACTGAACTAGAACTGAACTAGAACTGAACTAGAAACTGAACTAGAACTGAACTAGAACTGAACTAGAACTGACTAGAACTAGAACTAGAACTGAACTAGAACTGAACTAGAACTGAACTAGAACTGAACTAGAACTGAACTAGAACTGAACTAGAACTGAACTAGAACTGAACTAGAACTGAACTATAACTGAACTAGAACTGAACTAGAACTGAACTAGAACTGAAACTAGAACTGAACTAGAACTGAACTAGAACTGAACTAGAACTGAACTAGAACTGAACTAGAACTGAACTAGAACTGAACTAGAACTGAACTAGAACTGAACTAGAACTGAACTAGAACTGAACTAGAACTGAACTAGAACTGAACTAGAACTGAACTAGAACTAACTAGAACTGAACTAGAACTGAACTAGAACTGAACTAGAACTGAACTAGAACTGAACTAGAACTGAACTAGAACTGAACTAGAACTGAACTAGAACTGAACTAGAACTGAACTAGAACTGAACTAGAACTGAACTAGAACTGAACTAGAACTGAACTAGAACTGAACTAGAACTGAACTAGAACTGAACTAGAACTGAACTAGAACTGAACTAGAACTGAACTAGAACTGAACTAGAACTGAACTAGACTGAACTAGAACTGAACTAGAACTGAACTAGAACTGAACTAGAACTGAACTAGAACTGAACTAGAACTGAACTAGAACTGAACTAGAACTGAACTAGAACTGAACTAGAACTGAACTAGAACTGAACTAGAACTGAACTAGAACTGAACTAGAAACTGAACTAGAACTGAACTAGAACTGAACTAGAACTGAACTAGAACTGAACTAGAACTGACTAGAACTGAACTAGAACTGAACTAGAACTGAGAACTAGAACTGAACTAGAACTGAACTAGAACTGAACTAGAACTGAACTAGAACTGAACTAGAACTGAACTAGAACTGAACTAGAACTGAACTAGAACTGAACTAGAACTGAACTAGAACTGAACTAGAACTGAACTAGAACTGAACTAGAACTGAACTAGAACTGAACTAGAACTGAACTAGAACTGAACTAGAACTGAACTAGAACTGAACTAGAACTGAACTAGAACTGAACTAGAACTGAACTAGAACTGAACTAGAACTGAACTAGAACAGAACTAGAACAGAACTAGAAATGAACTAGAACTGAACTAGAACTGAACTAGAACTGAACTAGAACTGAACTAGAACTGAACTAGAACTGAACTAGAACTGAACTAGAACTGAACTAGAACTGAACTAGAACTGAACTAGAACTGAACTAGAACTGAACTAGAACTGAACTAGAACTGAACTAGAACTGAACTAGAACTGAACTAGAACTGAACTAGAACTGAACTAGAACTGAACTAGAACTGAACTAGAACTGAACTAGAACTGAACTAGAACTGAACTAGAACTGAACTAGAACTGAACTAGAACTGAACTAGAACTGAACTAGAACTGAACTAGAACTGAACTAGAACTGAACTAGAACTGAACTAGAACTGAACTAGAACTGAACTAGAACTGAACTAGAACTGAACTAGAACTGAACTAGAACTGAACTAGAACTGAACTAGAACTGAACTAGAACTGAACTAGAACTGAACTAGAACTGAACTAGAACTGAACTAGAACTGAACTAGAACTGAACTAGAACTGAACTAGAACTGAACTAGAACTGAACTAGAACTGAACTAGAACTGAACTAGAACTGAACTAGAACTGAACTAGAACTGAACTAGAACTGAACTAGAACTGAACTAGAACTGAACTAGAACTGAACTAGAACTGAACTAGAACTAAGAACTGAACTAGAACTGAACTAGAACTGAACTAGAACTGAACTAGAACTGAACTAGAACTGAACTAGAACTGAACTAGAACTGAACTAGAACTGAACTAGAACTGAACTAGAACTGAACTAGAACTGAACTAGAACTGAACTAGAACTGAACTAGAACTGAACTAGAACTGAACTAGAACTGAACTAGAACTGAACTAGAACTGAACTAGAACTGAACTAGAACTGAACTAGAACTGAACTAGAACTGAACTAGAACTGAACTAGAACTGAACTAGAACTGAACTAGAACTGAACTAGAACTGAACTAGAACTGAACTAGAACTGAACTAGAACTGAACTAGAACTGAACTAGAACTGAACTAGAACTGAACTAGAACTGAACTAGAACTGAACTAGAACTGAACTAGAACTGAACTAGAACTGAACTAGAACTGAACTAGAACTGAACTAGAACTGAACTAGAACTGAACTAGAACTGAACTAGAACTGAACTAGAACTGAACTAGAACTGAACTAGAACTGAACTAGAACTGAACTAGAACTGAACTAGAACTGAACTAGAACTGAACTAGAACTGAACTAGAACTGAACTAGAACTGAACTAGAACTGAACTAGAACTGAACTAGAACTGAACTAGACTGAACTCGAACTGAACTAGAATGAACTAGAACTGAACTAGAACTGAACTAGAACTGAACTAGAACTGAACTAGAACTGAACTAGAACTGAACTAGAACTGAACTAGAACTGAACTAGAACTGAACTAGACTGAACTAGAACTGAACTAGAACGAACTAGAACTGAACTAGAACTGAACTAGAACTGAACTAGAACTGAACGAGAACTGAACTAGAAACTGAACTAGAACTGACTAGAACTGAACTAGAACTGAACTAGAACTGAACTAGAACTGAACTAAATGAACTAGAACTGAACTAGAACTGAACTAGAACTGAACTAGAACTAGAACTGAACTAGAAACTGAACTAGAACTGAACTAACTGAACTAGAACTGAACTGGGAAACTGAACTAGAACTGAACTAGACTGAACTAGAACTGAACTAGAACTGAACTAGAACTGAACTAGAACGAACTAGAACTGAACTAGAACTGAACTAGAACTGAACTAGAACTGAACTAGAACTGAACTAGAACGAACTAGAACTGAACTAGAACTGAACTAGAACTGAACTAGAACTGAACTAGAACTGAACTAGAACTGAACTAGAACTGAACTAGAACTGAACTAGAACTGAACTAGAACTGAACTAGAACTGAACTAGAACTGAACTAGAACTGAACTAGAACTGAACTAGAACTGAACTAGAACTGAACTAGAACTGAACTAGAACTGAACTAGAACTGAACTAGAACTGAACTAGAACTGAACTAGAACTGAACTAGAACTGAACTAGAACTGAACTAGAACTGAACTAGAACTGAACTAGAACTGAACTAGAACTGAACTAGAACTGAACTAGAACTGAACTAGAACTGAACTAGAACTGAACTAGAACTGAACTAGAACTGAACTAGAACTGAACTAGAACTGAACTGAAATAGAACTGAACTAGAACTGAACTAGAACTGAACTAGAACTGAACTAGAACTGAACTAGAACTGAACTAGAACTGAAACTAGAACTGAACTAGAACTGAACTAGAACTGAACTAGAACTGAACTAGAACTGAACTAGAGCCTGAACTAGAACTGAACTAGAACTGAAACTAGAACTGAACTAGAACTGAACTAGAACTGAACTAGAACTGAACTAGACTGAACTAGAACTGAACTAGAACTGAACTAGAACTGAACTAGAACTGAACTAGAACTGAACTAGAACTGAACTAGAACTGAACTAGAACTGAATAACTGAACTAGAACTGAACTAGAACTGAACTAGAACTGAACTAGAACTGAACTAGAACTGAACTAGAACTGAACTAGAACTACTAGAACTTAGAACTGACTAGAACTGAACTAGAACTAGAATGAACTAGAACTGAACTAGAACTGAACTAGAACTAGAACTGATACTAGAACTAGAACTGAACTAGAACTGAACTAGAAAATAGAACTAGAACTGAACTAGAACTAGAACTGAACTAGAACTGAACTAGAACTGAACTAGAACTGAACAAGAACATTACCTTTATATCCTTAGACTTCAACACCTCTTGCTTGTTGTAATTCAATTAAAATCTCATTATCATTCACTTAATGTATTGCTTTAACTAATTTCTTTTTATATAATTAACCTCTTATTACTCCACCCTACAGTATCATAGGGCTCTTACCCACACCCTACTTCGATGTAAGGAATAAGTGCCACTTAATGGAAAGAACAGGAAAAAAGTAAAAAATTAAATAATTAAGGTGTGTGTTTGGGTCATAAAATAATACTTGAGTGTTTTATTATCCTGGCATTGTTTTATAATTTCATTTTAATTTTTGTTTTTGCTATTTTACAATACCCCTAACCCACTTTTGAAGAGGCAAATAAAAAGCTGTAAATGTCTAGTGACATGATTGCTACCACCTCTTAGCACCAACGAAAAGAGCAAAAACTTTATGCCACTATACAAGTGTAAAAGCTTAATTGACACATTTCATAACATTAACGCCAAACAAAAAAACATGAATTGCACGAAACATAAACAGCAAGTGTCTGGCAGCAGCTATTGTTTACTATTATTGCTGCATTGTTGTTTTCAGCACAACAATTTCAAATCCATTTAATGCCATAAAATGTTACAAAATTTCGTTCTTCATCTTTCCCTATTGTAGACAACATATTTGAAAATAATCCTGCACATGTTTTGTATAAGTAAATGTTTAAGCATGTGTGTCTTTTGCCACAAATATTTGCACATTTATCTAGATGAACAATTTTTGTCTAGTGTAATGTTTATTGATGATTTAACTGTAATTGTTGCTGTCGATAGTTTTTCGATGACGACAATCTCTTTAGGGAATTTTAGCTAAAACAATTCATTTGCTCTTCCTTTTGAGAATGTTTTAAGCAGATCTTTGAACAAATTATAACTTTGATTGTTCTTTTTAAATGAATTTTAATTTTGCTTAATACAGTTTGTGTGGATGAATACATTCAAAATCCCAATCACATATAAAATCATATTTAACATTTAACCTCAAAACGAAATAATCGCTTTACTTATCTGCCTGCTTCCTTTTGGGACAAAAATTCCATTTCAAAAACGTTGAAAATTCTATAATAATCAAAAACAATCATTTTCGCAATTGTTTTCGTTTATTTGCATTTTGTGTGAAAAATAGTATTCGCAGCTCAGTCTACAAATGACATTTTATTATGGAAAAATTATTGATTGTACATAAATATTTATGAAAATGAATGCGGTTCAATGTATTCGTTGGTATTTACAAGAACCCTGCAGTCTAAGGAACTGAACTTTGAAATTATTCTATCAAAAAACCCTTGACAATTAGGTATTACCTTCAATAACTGCAGGGTATCTGTATTCTAATCTATTTATAAATTTCTACAAATAACAACAAAATAACACAAAATACAATACATACAACAACAAATTGAAAACAACAACAATGTTTATCTAATGAAATTATTTGTTTTTAATACCTGGTTTAAGAGGAAAATTAAATTGGAATTTGCAAATGATTAAGTTGTGCGTAAAACATTGGATTAAAATTTGAATTTTGATAATATTCCATTTATTTATGCATATGGATGGAAACTGTAATATGTATAAGAATTTGTTTGTACAATTAAAATTAAACAAAAACATTAAAATGAAAGTTATTTCCATAGCTATAGATCAAGAAACACAGATTATTCCTTATGGGAGTTTAAGTTTTAAATTTGTTTATTTTTTTAAGCACCATTGTGTAAAAAAAATTAAAGTTAAAATTTCGGCAAAGAATCTTAAAAGCTATTCATTTACATTTTCTGTAATTAAATAAAAAGAAGCTTTTAAATTTTTTATTATTTAAACAATTTTATAGCATAAATCTTATTCAATCTCTTTAAAATCTGCCAAATGCAAATTTATTAAACATAAAAAATAAAACAATTTAAAAATAAAAAATTAACTGTGACCTTATTCTGTAGCAAAGCAGAAACTTAAGAAAATTTAAAATCGCTTATAACTTCGTTAAAACACGTTTAAATTGAAAAATAAGCTTATTTTGTGATCACTCTCATTTTCCCTTAAAAATCGATTTTTTAGTCAAAAATCATATAGAAACTTAAATCGCTTATAACTTCGTTAAAACACGTTTAAATTGAAAAATAAGCTTATTTTGTGATCAATCTTACTATCTCTGAAAAAGGGATTTTGCGGCTAAAATCTTATAGAAACTTAAATCGCTTATAACCTCGTAAAAACACGTTTAAATTGAAAAATAAGCTTATTTTGTGATCACTCTTATTATCCCTTAAAAATCGATTTTTTGGTTAAAAATCATATAGAAACTAAAATCGCTTATAACTTCGTTAAAACACGTTTAAATTGAAAAATAAGCTTATTTTGTGATCACTCTTCATATCCCTCAAAAATCGATTTTTCAGTCAAAAATCATATAGAAACTTAAATCGCTTATAACTTCGTTAAAACACGTTTAAATTGAAAAATAAGCTTATTTTGTGATCACTCTTAATATTCTTCAAAAATCGATTTTTTGGTCAAAAATCATATAGAAACTTAAATCGCTTATAACTTCGTTAAAACACGTTTAAATTGAAAAATAAGCTTATTTTGTGATCACTCTTAATATCCCTCAAAAATCGATTTTTTGGTCAGAAATCATATAACTTAAATCGCTTATAACTTCGTTAAAACACGTTTAAATTGAAAAATAAGCTTATTTTGTGATCACTCTCATTATCCCTTAAAAATCGATTTTTTGGTCAAAAATCATATAGAAACTTAAATCGCTTATAACTTCGTTAAAACACGTTTAAATTGAAAAATAAGCTTATTTTGTGATCACTCTTAATATCCCTCAAAAATCGATTTTTTGGTCAGAAATCATATAAACTTTAATCGCTTATAACTTCGTTAAAGCACGTTTAAATTGAAAAATAAGCTTATTTTGTGATCACTCATATTTTCCTTAAAAAAATGATTTTTTTCAAAAATCATATAGAAACTTAAATCGCTTATAACTTCGTTAAAACACGTTTAAATTTAAAAATAAGCTTATTTTGTGATCACTCTTAATATCCTTCAAAAATCGATTTTTAGTCAAGAAAAAAAAAATATAGAAACTTAAATCGCTTATAACTTCGTTAAAACACGTTTAAATTGAAAAATAAGCATATTTTGTGATCACTCATATTTTCCTTCAAAAAATGATTTTTTGGTCAAAAATCATATAGAAACTTAAATCACTTATAACTTCGTTAAAGCACGTTTAAATTGAAAAATAAGCTTATTTTGTGATCACTCTTAATATCCTTCAGAAATAGATTTTTTGGTCAAAAATCATATACAAACTTAAATCGCTTATAACTTCGTTAAAACACGTTTAAATTGAAAAATAAGCTTATTTTGTGATCACTCTTAATATCCTTCAAAAAACGATTTTTTAGTCAAAAATCATATACAAACTTAAATCGCTTATAACTTCGTTAAAACACGTTTAAATTGAAAAATAAGCTTATTTTGTGATCACTCTTAATATCCTTCAAAAATCGATTTTTTGGTCAAAAATCATATACAAACTTAAATTACTTATAACTTCGTTAAAACACGTTTTAAATTGAAAAATAAGCTTATTTTGTGATCACTCTTAAGAGTGATCACTCCTTCAAAATCGATTTTTGGTCAAAAATCATATACAAACTTAAATCGCTTATAACTTCGTTAAAACACGTTTAAATTAAAAATAAACTTATTTTGTGATCACTCTCATTATCCCTTAAAAATCGATTTTTTGGTCAAAAATCATATAGAAACTTAAATCGCTTATAACTTCGTTAAAACACGTTTAAATTGAAAAATAAGCTTATTTTGTGATCACTCTTATTATCCCTTAAAAATCGATTGGTCATAATCATATAGAAACTTAAATCCCTTTTAACTTCGTTAAAACACGTTTAAATTGAAAAATAAGCTTATTTTGTGATCACTCTCATTATCCCTTAAAAATCGATTTTTTTGGTCAAAAATCATATAGAAACTTAAATCGCTTATAACTTCGTTAAAACACGTTTAAATTGAAAAATAAGGTTATTTTGTGATCACTCATATTTTCCTTCAAAAATGATTTTTTGGTCAAAAATCATATAGAAACTTAAATCGCTTATAACTTCGTTAAAACACGTTTAAATTGAAAAATAAGCTTATTTTGTGATCACTCTTAATATCCCTCAAAAATCGATTTTTTGGTCAGAAATCATATAAACTTAAATCGCTTATAACTTCGTTAAAACACGTTTAAATTGAAAAATAAGCTTATTTTGTGATCACTCATATTTCCTTCAAAAATGATTTTTTGGTCAAAAATCATATAGAAACTTAAATCGCTTATAACTTCGTTAAAACACGTTTAAATTGAAAAATAAGCTTATTTTGTGATCACTCTTAATATCCTTCAAAAATCGATTTTTTAGTCAAAAAAAATATAGAAACTTAAATCGCTTATAACTTCGTTAAAACACGTTTAAATTTAGAAATAAGCTTATTTTGTGATCACTCTTAATATCCTTCAAAAATCGATTATTTAGTCAAAAATCATATAGAAACTTAAATCGCTTATAACTTCGTTAAAACACGTTTAAATTGAAAAATAAGCTTATTTTGTGATCACTCTTATTATCCCTTAAAAATCGATTTTTTGGTCAAAAATCATATAGAAACTTAAATCGCTTATAACTTCGTTAAAACACGTTTAAATTGAAAAATAAGCTTATTTTGTGATCACTCTCATTATCCCTTAAAATCGATTTTTTGGTCAGAAATCATATAGAAACTTAAATCGCTTATAACTTCGTTAAAACACGTTTAAATTGAAAAATAAGCTTATTTTGTGATCACTCTCATTATCCCTTAAAAATCGATTTTTTGGTCAAAAATCATATACAAAATTAAATCGCTTATAACTTCGTTAAAACACGTTTAAATTGAAAAATAAGCTTATTTTGTGATCACTCTTATTATCCCTTAAAAATCGATTTTTTGGTCAGAAATCATATAGAAACTTAAATCGCTTATAACTTCGTTAAAACACGTTTAAATTGAAAAATAAGCTTATTTTTTGATCACTCTTATTATCCCTTAAAAATCGATTTTTTGGTCAAAAATCATATAGAAACTTAAATCGCTTATAACTTCGTTAAAACACGTTTAAATTGAAAAATAAGCTTATTTTGTGAGCACTCTTATTATCCCTTAAAAATCGATTTTTTGGTCAAAATCATATAGAAACTTAAATCGCTTATAACTTCGTTAAAACACGTTTAAATTGAAAATAAGCTTATTTTGTGATCACTCTTATTATCCCTTAAAAATCGATTTTTTGGTCAGAAATCATATAGAAACTTAAATCGCTTATAACTTCGCTAAAACACGTTTAAATTGAAAAATAAGCTTATTTTGTGATCACTCTCATTATCCCTTAAAAATCGATTTTTTGGTCAAAAATCATATAGAAACTTAAATCGCTTATAACTTCGTTAAAATACGTTTAAATTGAAAATAAGCTTATTTTGTGATCACTCACATTATCCCTTAAAAATCGATTTTTTGGTCGAAATCATATAGAAACTTAAATCGCTTTATAACTTCGTTAAAACACGTTTAAATTGAAAAATAAGCTTATTTTGTGATCACTCTTAATATACTTCAAAGATGGATTTTTTGGTCAAAAATCATATAAAACTTAAAATGCTTATAACTTCGTAAAAACACGTTTAAATTGAAAAATAAGCTAATTTTGTGATCACTCTTATTATCCTTTAAAATCGATTTTTTTGGTCAAAAATCATATAGAAACTTAAATCGCTGATAACTTCGTTAAAACACGTTTAAATTGAAAAATAAGCTTATTTTGTGATCACTCACATTATCCCTTAAAAATCGGTTTTTTTTGGTCAGAAATCATGTCGAAACTTAAATCGCTTATAGCTTCGTTAAAACACGTTTAAATTGAAAAAAAAGCTGATTTTGTGATCACTATTAATATACTTCAAAAATCGATTTTTGGTCAAAATCATATAGAAACTTAAATCGCTTATAACTTCGTTAAAACACGTTTAAATTGAAAAATAAGCTTATTTTGTGATCACTCTTATTATCCCTTAAAATCGATTTTTGGTCAAAAATCATATAGAAACTTAAATCGCTTATAACTTCGTTAAAACACGTTTAAATTGAAAAATAAGCTTATTTTGTGAGCACTCTTATTATCCCTTAAAAATCGATTTTTTGGTCAAAAATCATATAGAAACTTAAATCGCTTATAACTTCGTTAAAACACGTTTAAATTGAAAAATAAGCTATTTTGTGATCACTCTCATTATCCCTTAAAAATCGATTTTTTGGTCAGAAATCATATAGAAACTTAAATCGCTTATAACTTCGTTAAAACACGTTTAAATTGAAAAATAAGCTTATTTTGTGCTCACTCACATTATCCCTTAAAAATCGATTTTTTGGTCAGAAATCATATAGAAACTTAAATCGCTTATAACTTCGTTAAAACACGTTTAAATTGAAAAATAAGCTTATTTTGTGATCACTCATTATCCCTTAAAAATCGATTTTTTGGTCAGAAATCATATAGAAACTTAAATCGCTTATAACTTCGTTAAAACACGTTTAAATTGAAAAATAAGCTTATTTTGTGATCACTCTATTATCCCTTAAAAATCGATTTTTTGGTCAGAAATCATATAGAAACTTAAATCGCTTATAACTTCGTTAAAACACGTTTAAATTGAAAAATAAGCTTATTTTGTGATCACTCACATTATCCCTTAAAAATCGATTTTTTGGTCAGAAATCATATAGAAACTTAAATCGCTTATAACTTCGTTAAAACACGTTTAAATTGAAAAATAAGCTTATTTTGTGATCACTATTATATATCTTCAAAAATCGATTTTTGGTCAAATCATATCGAACACGTTTAAATTGAAAAATAAGCTTATTTTGTGATCACTCTTATCCCTTAAAATCGATTTTTTGGTCAAAAATCATATAGAAACTTAAATCGCTTATAACTTCGTTAAAACACGTTTAAATTGAAAAATAAGCTTATTTTGTGATCACTCTCATTATCCCTTAAAAATCGATTTTTTGGTCAGAAATCATATATAAACTTAAATCGCTTATAACTTCGTTAAAACACGTTTAAATTGAAAAATAAGCTTATTTTGTGATCACTCACATTATCCCTTAAAAATCGATTTTTGGTCAGAAATCATATAGAAACTTAAATCGCTTATAACTTCGTTAAAACGTTTAAATTGAAAAATAAGCTTATTTTGTGATCACTCTATTATCCTTAAAAATCGATTTTTTGGTCGAAATCATATCGAAACTTAAATCGCTTATAACTTCGTTAAAACACGTTTAAATTGAAAAATAAGCTTATTTTGTGATCACTCTATATCCCTTAAAAATCGATTTTTGGTCAGAAATCATATAAAACTTAAATCGATTTTTTGGTCAGAATCATATAAACTTAAATCGCTTATAACTTCGTTAAAACACGTTTAAATTGAAAAATAAGCTTATTTTGTGATCACTCTTATATACTTCAAAACGGATTTTTTGGTCAAAATCATATAAAACTTAAAATGCTTATAACTTCGTTAAAACACGTTTTAAATTGAAAAATAAGCTTATTTTGTGATCACTCATTATCCCTTAAAAATCGATTTTTTGGTCAAAATCATATAGAAACTTAAATCGCTTATAACTTCGTTAAAACACGTTTAAATTGAAAAATAAGCTTATTTTGTGATCACTCTTATTACCCCTTAAAAATCGATTTTTTGGTCAAAATCATATAGAAACTTAAATCGCTTATAACTTCGTTAAAACACGTTTAAATTGAAAAATAAGCTTATTTTGTGATCACTCTTATTATCCCTTAAAAATCGATTTTTTGGTCAAAAATCATATAAAACTTAAATCGCTTATAACTTCGTTAAAACACGTTCAAATTGAAAAATAAGCTTATTTTGTGATCACTCTCATTATCCCTTAAAAATCGATTTTTTGGTCAGAAATCATATATAAACTTAAATCGCTTATAACTTCGTTAAAACACGTTTAAATTGAAAAATAAGCTTATTTTGTGATCACTCTTATTATCCTTTAAAAATCGATTTGTTGGTCAGAAATCATATAGAAACTTAAATCGCTTATAACTTCGTTAAAACACGGTTAAATTGAAAAATAAGCTTATTTTGTGATCACTCTTATTATCCCTTAAAAATCGATTTTTTGGTCAAAATCATATAAAACTTAAATCGCTTATAACTTCGTTAAAACACGTTTAAATTGAAAAATAAGCTTATTTTGTGATCACTCTCATTATCCCTTAAAAATCGATTTTTTGGTCAGAAATCATATATAAACTTAAATCGCTTATAACTTCGTTAAAACACGTTTAAATTGAAAAATAAGCTTATTTTTGATCACTCACATTATCACTTAAAAATCGATTTTTTGGTCAGAAATT
>NW_023996891.1:0-30555 GCF_015586225.1 Lucilia sericata
CTTTTTGTTATTTGGGGTGACCATATTATAAATTTTTTTTTTTTTTTTTACAATTAAATGATTAAAATTTACATAAAAATTATGCTAGATCAAAAAAAAACGGTAGAAAACAGTAATGATTTACAAATTTCGCAATTTATCAATGTTTTTGTTAAATTTTACTATGATTCCAAATTTCCATGTCATAATGCTTTTTGTTCATTCTGTATAGGGTTCTTGACCACATAGTCAGTTTATAAAGCAAATTTATGTTAAGTTTAAGAGTTTTTGTTTTGATAATTTTGTTTTTGTAAAGATTTTCTTTTGTTATTTCAAAATTATTTTAAGAAAATTTAGAGTGAAAATTAAATTGTTTCTTAAAGGAATTAATATAGTGTATAGATTTTTATACTGAAATTTTATTTAAATAAATCGAAATGATTTTTGGCCAAATTTTAAATATTTAACTGTTTTGATTTGAAAACTTTTTGGTTATATTTGCTGTTAGGAAATGGGATTACTAAATAGTTTGTTTTGGTTAAAATGTTAGTAATTATGGTTGGGTGGGCAGATGATTGGATCAAAAACAACATAGATTCAAATTATATTGAGCTTTTAGATGGTTTTCCTTTAATATTTTGGCTTTTCTAAACCTTTTAATAAACATTTGCAAATTTTAAAATCTTTGAGTAGCGAAATTCTTACGAAGCGACAGGCAACGAACCTCCCCTCCGACGAGCAATAAGGCTGGATAATTACATGCGACTCGCCTGATTATGCTTTCAAAACATTTTAAACTTTTTATACGTTATATGCTACAATTGGCCCTAAAATTGTACCAAATTTAAGTAGGTTTCGTTGTTTAAAATTGAAAGGATTGTTGCAGTAAGCCTCTCACTATCTAAGTTTTAATGAATTTTTTAAAGAATTTCATTTTACTTAAAAAACATATTTTTTAAATATTACAGTTCCTTATAAAATATCTCTTCATATTTCGAAAACGATCAATAAAATTTATTGAATAAATTATAATATGCAACAGGACCTCTAAGTAGCCCTTTTGTGCTCATAATTTCGTTAAGTTGTAATTCAGGTCTGAGTTGGGGAACAACTCTTGCGTCATCGTTTTTATTTCTTAAGGGCGGTCAGGCTTGTGCTTGTTGCTGAGCTTTCGATAGAATTACTTCTCACCCCCGCACTAATTTAATGCACTTCTTCATATAACTGCTTCTAAGTTATGCGTTGTCTTCATTAAACGTGTGCTTTCGTTTTACCTCAGAGTGAGGTTATGTTTTTAACTGGTGGAGACCATAAAATACTCACGATATAACCTGGTGGAGACCATTTAAACTCAATTATATACTGGTTATTTCTGGGGGAGACCAATAATACTCTTGGTAAAATTAAGTTCGGTGCTCCAACTTCCTACATGAAGGTATAGGTCGTTTGGGGGGTTTCTCCGGACAAAAAGGGAGAACCAGGCAGAGGAGGAGGGAGGGACCACCAACGGAAGGAAAACGGGGAAAGATACGAGGAGGGCGACAAAAAGCGGGGGAGCGAGAAGGGAGAGGAGGAGCGGGCGGGCGGGCGGCGGCGGGCGAGCGAGAGAGCGAGCGAGCGAGCGAGCGAGCGAGCGAGAGCGAGCGAGCGAGCGAGCGAGCGAGCGAGCGAGAGAGCGAGCGAGCGAGCGAGCGAGGAGCGAGCGAGCGAGCGAGCGAGCAGAGCGAGCGAGCGAGCGAGCAGCGAGCGAGCGAGCGAGCGAGCGAGCGAGCAGAGAGAGAGCGAGCGAGCGAGCGAGCGAGCGAGCGAGCGAGCCAGCCAGCCAGCCAGCGAGCGAGCGAGCGAGCGAGCGAGCGAGCGAGCGAGCGAGAGGAGCGAGCGAGCGAGCAGCGAGCAGCGAGCGAGCGAGCGAGCGAGCGAGCGAGCGAGCGAGCGAGCGAGCGAGCGAGCGAGCGAGCGAGCGAGCGAGCGAGCAGCGAGCGAGCGAGCGAGCGAGCGAGCGAGAGAGCGAGCGAGAGCGAGCGAGCGAGCGAGCGAGCGAGCGAGCGAGCGACCGAGCGACGAGCGAGGAGCGAGCGAGCGAGCGAGAGCGAGCGAGCCGAGCGAGCGAGCGAGGAGCGAGCGAGCGAGCGAGCGAGCGAGAGCGAGCGAGCGAGCGAGCGAGCGAGCGAGCGAGCTATCGAGCTATCGAGCTAGCGAGCGAGCGGGCGAGAGTAGCGAGATAGCGAGCGAGCTATCGAGCGAGCGATCTAGCGATCGAGCGATCGAGCTTATTATCTAATCCTCGAGCTATCTATCGAGCTAGCTAGCATCGAGCTATCGATCTGAGCTATCTATCTATATCTATCTATCTATATCTCTATCATCTATATCTATTATCTATCTATCTATCATATCTATCTAGCTATCTATCTATCTATCTATCTATCTATCTATCTATCTATCTATCTATATATCTAATCTATCTATCTATCTATTATCTATCTATCTATCTATCTATCTATCTATCTATCTATCTATCTATCTTATCTATCTATCTATCTATCTATCTATCTGACTGCTTAAGGAGCTCGCAAACAGGCCCGATAGAGGCCTAGGTGTATTTCCGTCGGATTGGTGGTATATACGACAGTACTCCCTCTTCAAACTAACTACTAAAACTAACTAACTAATTACACCTAACTAACTAACTAACTAACTACGAACTAACTAAACTAACTAACTAATAACTACCCTAACTAACTAACTAGACGGGCAAACGCTATGCCTGAGTGAGCGCTTTTTTACATCAGCTGGTTAATTTTTATTTCTTTTAATTATTTGAAACTAAAAAGAAAACATGTATAAAATGTAAAAAGTTATAACTCTAGTTGTGTTTTGTTGCTATCAATGGAGTGTTAACGCTTAAAGTTAGCAACAAAACGAACATTACCCTGACTTGGCATCACTCCACAGAAGAAATCTGCTAAATCTTGAAATTATTTACATTTTCTTAAAAAAGGTTTTTTTATTTGATATTTTTTTTGATTTTAAGTTTTATTTTAAAATATTTTTTTATTTGTTTGACATAAACACATTAATATTTGTATTTTTATTTTGAATTGGTAGCACTTTTATCGACGTTAAAATTAACTTGTATAATTTTACACGTTAACTCCTAACGTTTACAAATTTTAAATTTATATGAAATTGCCTTTGAACGTTAGCAACAAAACACAACTTCTGTAAAGAATGTGCTATATTTCTTGGAATACCTGGAATTTTTGGTGGTGGTATTTTTTCCTGGTTATGGTTGCTGTTACATTGTGGTTGCTGCTGTTGTAATTTGTTTTGAGTTAACAAGGAGAATACTTTACATTGCAATTATTAATACTCTATAAGAATTTTGTGAATTCTTATATGAATGATATCACCGGAAATTTTATTTTGTGGTATACTTACGTTTTTGGTTCAACTTATTTCCTGTGGAGGCTGCTGTTGTATTGTTGTTACTACTGTTGCTGTATATATTTTTGAAGACTTTTAGCGCCATTTTGTGTATCTAATATATTCACATACATACATATAAATATAACAACAATTATACTTTTCTAATGGCTCCGGGTAAGAAAGTGCGTAAGTGTAGCGTTTGTAATCTCTGCATAGGCAGTCAATTTTATGCGACATCTGTTCATTGTGGATACATGCATCTTGTGCAAAAATTTTTGATGAAGAAATGGCTAAAATTAATGAATTCAAGTCCAAGTCTTACATATGCTCGCCATGTAAGGGTAATATGTCTGCTGGTGGTTTACGTGGTGAAATAACCAATCTGAATGCCAAATTTGATGGGTTGAGTTCTAAGTTTGATGAGTTTATTGCCAAAGGGAATGATGACCGTGATTTTATTAAGCAATCTTCTTGTCTTCGTGTGTGGGAGAGTTGAAATCTAAATTGTTGATTGTAACAATTCAATACGCCGGGTTGAAACTAATACAGATGTTAGACTGTCTGCCTTGGAGGCTGAAAATAATTCGTGTATAAAAGATTCAATAGATCTGATATTATTGTTAGTGGCTTACCGGATTGTATTGTTAATCTTGCTGATACTATTATTAACTTGGCTAGTTTTCATGAAATCCAAGTTACGATACAAATCTGTTCTTGTCAAATTTAATTCCATTTTTATAAGAGAAGTATTATGAAAGAATACTTTAAAACCATAAAGACTCAACCACTCAAGGCATCAGATTTTGTCACAGATCCGAAAATACCGAATAATTTACTTAATCGACTAGTCTTTCTGAACGAGCATTATTCTCCAGCTGCGGGTAAACTGAATGCTATGTGCCTAAAATTGATTAATAAATAAAAAAAGGCTGTTAAGCCTTTTACTAAACTTACTTTGCATAATAATACAACAATTGAGCGTGATGCTTGTGGCTGTGCAGAATTGGTGAAGATGGGTGCTGCTGATGTTCTTTCTCTGCTGAACTGATATTTGTATTTAAGTATATTTACACACATTTTATTATAATTTTTACTTAACTTAGAATCTAATGTAATGTTTGTATATGAATTTTACTTATTTATTCTCTGACTAGATTCTCACTTAAATTTTAACTTTAAATCCATTTACATGTATACTTATCCCATTTACATATATACTTATGAATTTCTTGTAGAATGGCATTTTGAGTAAATTCTTATTTATATGATCAAATTATAATTTAACTTTTATATTTTTGGAATTTTAATTCAATTATTGCTTAAAGTAACGCCATCTTTAATCTTTTTCACTATACGTTTCAATGTTGGCTACTCTGTTTTTTTTTTTAAACGATTGATTATTGGTATAATCTGTTACAATTTTTATGCAATGTTGCCAGAATGAGGTTATATATATGTAATTGGGATATTATTAATTAACCTTTTCTTCTTCTTCTTTTTTATTCTTATATATGTTAGATTATAGTGCTTTTCTGATTTGAAAATTCTATTTTGCTACCTTTGAATCAATTCAAGATTAATTAGATGTTATTTCTTGATCTCATTTTCTAATAACCAGCTGAATGTTTATGTTGGTATTGAATAGTTAATTTATTATGAAATTGTTTATTAGTATTATGAATTTTGTACATTCATTTGACATATTTTGGTTCCCCGCTATATTGTTTTTATTAATCTTTGATGTCTTTTAGTGAAAATATGGGACCTATTGTTAGCAGTAACACTTATATTGATAATTTTATGCAAGGATATGGTAACAAATTTAAGACTGTTCATTTGAATTGCAGGAGTATCAGACCTTCTTCTAATTCTATTAAATTGGATGAGATAAAGTCTATCATTGGTTCTACATTTGACATATTTGCAATTTGTGAGACTTGGCTTGATGTAACTGTTTCTGACCGTCCTATTAATATTCCTGGCTATGTTTTTTGTAGGAATGATCGTCCTTCAAGAGGTGGTGGTGTAGGGATATTTGTTTCTAATAGGCTAAGGTTTAAATCAGTTTTTAGGGGGTGTGTTGCTGGGATGTGTGAATCTCTTTTATTGAATTGTATTTTGCTAATATGAAAATATTATTTGGAGTTGTATACCTTCCTGGTGGTGATCTTAGTGTTTTTGATGATTGTCATCGTAGCCTCTTTTCAAAATATTTAAATATTATAGTAACTGGTGATTTTAATTGTAATCTGTTTAACATTTCTAGATCTAGTATTATGAGATCTTTTTGTGTTCGGCCTAATCTGTCTATAATGCATAACTCTAGACCAACTCACTATGATGTAGCTAATGATTCTACGTCCTTGCTGGATTACTTTTTGCTTAGTGATGCCTCTTGTAATGTCGTTTCTCACCAGGTTCAGTGCCCATCAATATCGGATGATGCCCTAATATTTGGTTCTTAGAAAATATATTGAATATAGGGACTATAACAACATAGATTGGAACGGAATATTTTCATGTCTTTCTAATTTTAATTGTGATCCTTTATTTAATTCTACTTGTGTTGATGTTAAGTGTGACTATTTCTCCTCTCTTGTTGCTGATCTTTTTGCATATGTTCCGATTGTAAAGAAGCGTATTTGGGTTAATTGTGATTCTTGGATGAATTCTCATGCTATATCTGTGGCTAGATCTTAAGGGATATGGCTTATGCTACATATCGGTCTGATCGTTCTATTGAAAACTGGGGGATGTACTGTAGACTCGTAATAAGGCTAAAAGTGTTAGGAGAGAAAAGAGGAAGTATTTTTTGCAACTTTTTGTGGACTTGATACGGCTGGCATATGGCGTGTTCTGCGGAATTTGGGATGTGCTGGAGATAGTAATAATATGACATGGGGTGGTGATGTTGATAGTTTAAATGAATTTTTTTGCAGGAGGTCATGATTCTAATAATAATGTTGAATATAATCTTGATAATGTTCATAATTATAATAACACTTTTTCATTCCGCTGTGTGGATGAATTAGAGGTTGCTGAGGCCCTGAGTAAGGTGAAGTCTTGTTCAATTGGTCCTGATTGTATTCCTGTCAGATTTCTCAAACTTATTTTTCCTCATGTTTCTATATTATTACTTGATTTGATTAATTACATTTTCATAACATCCAGATTTCCGGTCTCTTGGAAAACTGCACGTGTTGTACCCATTCCTAAATCTAAAACTGTGAATACTCCTGATGATCTTAGACCCATCTCTATTTTACCAGCGTTGTCTAAAGTTGTTGAGCATCTCATTAACAGTCAGATGCTTCCCTCGGTCATTGATAATATATATGAATCGCAATATGCATTCCGGTGTGGTTTTAGCACTACGTCACTCTTACTTTCTCTTACTGAGTCTATAAGGGAAAGTATGAATGTCAATAAAGTAAATGCTTTGGTCTCCCTAGATTTATCTAAGGCTTTTAATTCTGTATGCCATGTTACCTTAATTAAAAAGCTCAGAGCTGAATTTTGATTCTCTACCTCTGCGTGTAAATTAATTAACTCATATCTGTGTGGTCAATCTCAATTTGTTGACATCAAAGGAATTAAATCAAGTACGTTTTAATTGTAATCTGTTTAACATTTCTAGATCTAGTATTATGAGATCTTTTTGTGTTCGGCCTAATCTGTCTATAATGCATAACTCTAGACCAACTCACTATGATGTAGCTAATGATTCTACGTCCTTGCTGGATTACTTTTTGCTTAGTGATGCCTCTTGTAATGTCGTTTCTCACCAGGTTCAGTGCCCATCAATATCGGATGATGCCCTAATATTTGGTTCTTAGAAAATATATTGAATATAGGGACTATAACAACATAGATTGGAACGGAATATTTTCATGTCTTTCTAATTTTAATTGTGATCCTTTATTTAATTCTACTTGTGTTGATGTTAAGTGTGACTATTTCTCCTCTCTTGTTGCTGATCTTTTTGCATATGTTCCGATTGTAAAGAAGCGTATTTGGGTTAATTGTGATTCTTGGATGAATTCTCATGCTATATCTGTGGCTAGATCTTAAAGGGATATGGCTTATGCTACATATCGGTCTGATCGTTCTATTGAAAACTGGGGGATTGTACTGTAGACTCGTAATAAGGCTAAAAGTGTTAGGAGAGAAAAGAGGAAGTATTTTTTGCAACTTTTTGTGGACTTGATACGGCTGGCATATGGCGTGTTCTGCGGAATTTGGGATGTGCTGGAGATAGTAATAATATGACATGGGGTGGTGATGTTGATAGTTTAAATGAATTTTTTTGCAGGAGGTCATGATTCTAATAATAATGTTGAATATAATCTTGATAATGTTCATAATTATAATAACACTTTTTCATTCCGCTGTGTGGATGAATTAGAGGTTGCTGAGGCCCTGAGTAAGGTGAAGTCTTGTTCAATTGGTCCTGATTGTATTCCTGTCAGATTTCTCAAACTTATTTTTCCTCATGTTTCTATATTATTACTTGATTTGATTAATTACATTTTCATAACATCCAGATTTCCGGTCTCTTGGAAAACTGCACGTGTTGTACCCATTCCTAAATCTAAAACTGTGAATACTCCTGATGATCTTAGACCCATCTCTATTTTACCAGCGTTGTCTAAAGTTGTTGAGCATCTCATTAACAGTCAGATGCTTCCCTCGGTCATTGATAATATATATGAATCGCAATATGCATTCCGGTGTGGTTTTAGCACTACGTCACTCTTACTTTCTCTTACTGAGTCTATAAGGGAAAGTATGAATGTCAATAAAGTAAATGCTTTGGTCTCCCTAGATTTATCTAAGGCTTTTAATTCTGTATGCCATGTTACCTTAATTAAAAAGCTCAGAGCTGAATTTTGATTCTCTACCTCTGCGTGTAAATTAATTAACTCATATCTGTGTGGTCAATCTCAATTTGTTGACAATCAAAGGAATTAAATCAAGTACGTGTAATCTTTATTCTGGTGTTCCGCAGGGTTCCGTTTTAGGTCCTTTATTATTTATCTTATATGTTAATGATCTCTATTTACATACTAATTCTGAATCCTGTACAACATTTATGTATGCTGATGATGTCTTTTTATTATTTAAGGGTGATCGTACTAGATCTGATTCTTTTACAATTGATGTCAACAATGTTCTTGATCGTGTTTTACAGTGGACAGTTAATAATTCTCTTGCTATTAACCCTACTAAAACTAAGGCAATTATTTTTGGTTCTGGCCACCTTACTGCTGATATAAACTTCTATATTGGGAATGTATTAATTGAAAATGTTATTCGACATAGGTGGTTGGGTATGTTTCTTGATGATCATCTGTCTTTTGAAGATCATGTTGACTTCATGTCTGGTAAGGTTTGGTGTATTCTACGTAAAATTTATGCTACTAATATATATCTACCTCTCTGTATTAGACAAAAACTTGCTCATGCACTTCTCATGCCTCATATTATTTACTGTCTTGAGGTTGTATCTGGTTCTTCTGTGGTTACTTTGACTAGATTGAGACGTATTCTTAATACTATTGTTAGATTTGTTTATAATATCAAGTGTAGGGATCATATATCCTCATATGTACAGCAATTTCTTGGGCTTTCTTTTAGTGACTTTGTAAAATATCGTAATCTAATTTTTTTTTATAACGTTATCAGAATGGTTTTCCTTTAATTTTATATAATAAGTTTGTATTCTTGCGGTCTTCTAGGAATCCGCAAGTTCATATTCCCAGAATTTTTAGACTCCATTTTGAAAGGTCATTTGTGGTGAGGATTGCTCGGTGCTGGAATTGTTTGCCTCATGAACTACGTATTTTCTCTCACACGAATAATGTCTTTCGTCTTAAACTTCAACTTATTTTGCCAGTTTTACTCACTTGTAGTCGTAAGTAAGACTAAGATTTCACCTCCTTATTATAATTTTTTATGATTGATTTTATTACTTACCGTATGCTTATTCGTGGTACTGCTGATTGGGACCTACCTACGTTTTCTATATTATTTAATTTAGAAATTTGAACTTATGGCTGGGGAGCCAATTATGTGATTTGGATTGTAACTTTTAATTATTAATGGTTAAGTCCTTTGTAAACTCACGGGGGGAGGACGAAGGAAGGCAGAGGGAGAGGGGGGCCGAACGAACGAAACGAACGACAACGAACGAACGAACGAACGAACGAACGAACGAACGAACGAACGAACGAACGAACGAACGAAACGAACGAACGAACGAACGAACGAACGAACGAACGAACGAACGAACGAACGAACGAACGAACGAACGAAACGAACGAACGAACGAACGAACGAACGAAACGAACGAACGAACGAACGAACGAACGAACGAACGAACGAACGAACGAACGAACGAACGAAAACGAACGAACGAACGAAAACGAAACGAACGAACGAACGAACGAACGAACGAACGAACGAAAAAAAAAACGAACGAACGAACGAACGAACGAACGAACGAACGAACGAACGAACGAACGAAAAACGAACTAACTAACTAACGAACGAACTAACTAACTAACTACTAACTAACAACTGAAAACGAACTAACAACGAACGAACTAACTAACTAACTAACTTAACTAACTAACTAACGAACTAACTAACGAACTAACTAACTAACTAACTAACTAACTAACTAACGACTAACTACTAACTAACTAACTAACTAACTAACTAACAACTAACTAATTAACTAACTAACTAACTAACTAACTGACAACGGCGTACCTCAGGGTTCGAAGCTAGGTCCGTTTTTGCCGTTGTCACTACTACGATTGCTGTGTCGTCTGCATAAGCGAAAGTTTTGCTTTTTTTAAATGTTTTATCATATCATTAGCATATAATAGATACAAAATTGGACCTAGCTTCGAACCCTGAGGTACGCCGTTGTCACATGACAATGCTTGATCGCTTAAACAGTTTGAAATTTTAACTCTATAAGTCCTAAGCTCCAAATAGTTTCTAAACCAATTACCTCTTATTCCATTCCTTTCTAAAGTATCTAGCAAGTGTGTGTGCGAAAGAGTCTCAAAAGCTTTGCTGAAATCTATGAACAAGGCTAGACAGTGTAAGTTCTCGCTGAGATATTTATTTATATTGTGCGCAAAATTTCCCAACAGTTTGTTGATATTCTTACTCTTTTGAAAGCCGTATTGATTAGGATTAAGTATTTTATATCTTTTAAGAAGCTGTTGAGTCTTCGGACAATTATCTCTTCTAGGATCTTTTCAATGATGGACAAAATAGCGATTGGTCTGTAATTGTTTTTTTGTTTTGCATGATTGGGGTTAAAACTGCAGGTACTTGTGTTTTTACTTACGTCTTCCCTTGTACTCTTGTTTATGATGCATTGCAGTCCATTCGATGACAGCATGTCTTTATATTTTGTTGTTGTTAAATTTTGCGTGAATATATCAATATTAATATCACCAATAATAATAATGTCTTGTTTGTTATACCCTACACCACTTTAGTGGGGAGGGTATATTGGGTTTGTGCTGATGTTTGTAACGCACAATAATATTGGTCCTATATCCACCTTAAAGTATACCAATCGGCTCAGAATCATTTTCTGAGTCGATTTTGAAGATAATTCAATGAAATTTGGTACATGATCTTCTATTATCCCAGGGACGAAGCCTATTGAAAATGGTTAAGATCGGTCCATTATTTCACCTAGCCCCCATACAACTGAACCCCCCAATAGGGCTTGAAATCCTTGTAATCAAACTACAGGTCGCAATTTTGGAGATAATTCAATGAAATTTGTCACATGATCTTTTATGGTATCGTAGACGAAGCATATTGAAAATGGTTAACATCGGTCCATTATTTCACCTAGCCCCCATACAACTGAACCCCCGAATAGGGCTTTTAAAAATTGTAATCAAACTACAGGTCGCAATTTTGGAGATAATTCAATGAAATTTGGAACATGATCTTTTATGGTACCGTAGATGAAGCCTGTTGAAAATGGTTTACATCGGTCCATTATTTCACCTAGCCCCCATACAACTGTAACGATTCACGCGTTGTGCCCTATCCTTTAGAAGACCTGTGCTACCTGTTATTCCGACCGTGCTCAGGGTTTGGGGTGGTGTTCTTGTCTCCATCAGGATAGGCTAAGAACCGCACATTCATTTAAAAAGGTAGCTTTAAAATATTAACTAAACTAAAACCAAAAAAAAAAAAAATAAAGAAAGTTTGAATTTAAAAATCTCGAGAAGATGGTGGCATTTCTTCTCATTCTAGTCCCTCCCAACCTTACTATCTTTAAAAAAAAATCTGCAAGATAGCCCTATAATGATTCCCTATCTACATGTTTAACTAACCTTTCGTGGAATAAAAAAATAATTTAAATGGTCATTATATAAGTCTAATAATTAAACATATTTATTATTAAAATGTAAACTGAACATGTTCATAAACTTCATATTTAACATTATTAAAATTTATTGGTTAATTTTTTTTGTGTAGTGTAATTTGTTTATTTTATTTTTAAGTATTCTAAATTGAAATATTCAACAATGAAAAATTTTAATTTTACTTTCAAATGTTGCTAACATAATGCTTTAAGATATTATGTTAATAACATAATTGTTTTAATGTTAACAAAAAAAATATTCAATTTAGAACACTTAAATACATAGAGAATTTAAATGAACAGTAAACACAATTTAAAACTTACCAAACATAATCCAACGATGACAACAGGCCTGTAGTTTGTTGAATTTGGGTTTAAATTATAATTTTGAATTTTTAAATTCTCATATTTTATAGATTTTAGATTTTAAGTGTATTTATGTATATATGTTAGTGTTTATGTGTGTAGAGTGTATAAAATGTTAGTGTATAAGTGTTATTACAATTTTAAGTTAATTTAAGTTATGATTAAGTTTAATTTTAGATAAAATTAAGTTAATTAAATTGAAATTAAGTTAAAAATTGAAATTAAGTTAAGATTAAATTAGATTATTATCTAAAATAAGACAAAATTTAAGAAAATTAAAGTTTTAAGTTAAGATAGATGCAAGTAAAGTAAAAAAGTTTTAGTAATTTAACAAAAGTTAGTTTTAAGATAAATTAATTAGATTTTAAGTTAAATTAGATAAAATTTAAGATAATTTTTTAGATAAAAGATAATTTTTTTTTTGTTTTAAGATAAAATTAGTTTTAGTTTATCGTTTATATTAAACCAAATTAGTTTTAGAGGCTTTTTGAAGATAAAATTAGTTTAGATTTAGCGTTTAAGTAAGTTTAAGTAGGTTTTGGTGGTTAAATTAGATTAGATTTTTAAGTTTAAGTAGGTTTTAAGTAAGATAATTAGTTGTAGTTTAGTTTAAGTTTGATTCTTGTAGGATTTAAGAAAGATGCTGAGGATTTATCGATGCTTGTTTCACAAAACTTCAAAGTTGAGATAATTATTCCGAATGATTCTTGTTCGGTTTAAATTTATATTCAATCCAGTGACAGAATTAAACAGATTAAATTAACAAATCTTGATGTTCAAAATTGAATCATATAGTTATGTTCCGGATGAAAATTTCCTTTCCAAACCTATGCACAAAAAAATCCTTAAATATGGTCACAAAATTTTAAATTTATTATTGTTTACCTTAACTTCCTTCACGAAACCGTTTACTTCTAAAAATCAGTAATCCCACAAAATTATATTTTAATATAACGGATATTCTTATAAATAGTTTATTTCCGTTTTGCAGTATTAAAATTTTATTTTCAAATGAAAAAAAAATGAAGTACAAATTTTTCAATACATACAAAAGTTTGTATAAAATTGTTATTGGAAAATTTTAAAGTATTTGAAACCCAATAAACAATTTGAAAACACATAGCCCTCACAAAACAGATACAGCTTAAGATATGCGCTAGCAGATCGGCAACTGGATCTGGAAAGGGCGATTTTAAAACTAAATAATGTTACCTATACTTTGACCTCACAAAACAGATACAGCTTAAGATATGCCTAAGCATATCGATAACTGGATCTGGAAAGGGCAATTTATAATCTAAAATTTGGAAAGTCTAATAAGTCTTAAGTCCAGATGTCTTTTGCATGATATATTCCTGTACTGTTGCTGTCTATATCTTGTAGTTCGTAATTATACTGTCCTATTTTACGCAAAACTTTGGCTTGAATGCCCACTGGAGCAAGTTTTGAGTTAAAATTATTAATTTTTGAGCTTTGCGCAAAATTTCGTCTGATAACAGTTTGTCCGATAGTAAAGTCCTTTGTCCGAGAACGTAGGTTGTATGTCCGCGCGTTTTTGTCGAAGGCCTTTTTAATCAACTCTCTAATTTTGTTCCGTATTAAAGTAAATTCGTCCTGTCGTTCGATTATTGAGTCACTGTCAGCCAAAAGATTAAGTCTTCTCAAAAGTTTATAGTCCTTACCGTGAGTCACCATAGTCTGTCCGAAAACTACTTGATATGGGGTCCTGCCAATGTATTGATGGATACTATTTCGAAGAGAACAATTTATGCTGTCAGTATATAGATCCCACTCCCGTTGGTCTTTTCGAATATATGAGCGTAAAGCTTCGTTAATGCATCGATTGACTCTTTCGCTTGCATTCGCTTGTGGGCTATATACTGCAGTCAATATGTGTTTAACACCGTATTTTTCTAAAAATTTCTCAAAATCTTTGCATTTAAATTGAGATCCATTGTCCGAAACTAAAGTCTCCGGTACCCCATAGCAGTTAAAAATGTCAGTCCGTAAATAATTTATAATGTCCTTCGAAGCAAATTTCTTAAGCGGTTTAAGAAAAGTGAATTTTGAAAAATGGTCCAGTACAATTAGTAGTCCAATGTGTCCCTTCTTCGACCTTGGAAATGGTCCTATTAAGTCTGCGTATAGTCGTTGAAATGGTCGTTCAGTATCTGTCATCTGTCCCAAAGGTGGTCGTAAAATATTTGTCGGAGTCTTCGAAGTCTTACAAAGGTCACAATTTTGAATATAGTCCTTAACGTCAGTAACAAGTCGAGGCCAATAAAAGTATTGTCGAATCCGTTCGATAGTTTTAGTGATTCCACCATGTGCCGATGTTGGTGTATTGTGTGCCGAATATATAACGTCTCGTCTTAGTTCTGTCGGTACATATAGTTTCCACAAATTTGATTCGTCAGTCTCACCAGAAGAAAATTCAGTTCTCTTATAAATGTAATTGTCCAAAATTTTGTAGTCCGGTAACCCTGAATTTTGAAAATCGTCTCGTAATTTAGAATATTCGACAGTTTTAAATGCGTCCGAGTCAAGGTCAATTGCCGGTAATGTCTCCAACTCAATAGAGCTCAAAAAGTCTTCGCCTTCATGGGCCCGAGACAGCGTATCAGGGACAACGTTTTCTCTCCCACTTCGGTGTTCAATCGTGAAATTGAAACCTTGAAGTTTCAATGCCCACCGAGCTAAACGACCGGAGAGATCACGTTGACCCATCAACCACTTCAAACTAGCGTGATCGGTCACAACCTTAAACTCTAAGCCCTCAATGTACGATCTAAACTTTTTGATCGCCATCACTACGGCTAGACATTCTAGTTCCGTAATGGTATAGTTTCTTTGAGCTTTATTGAGTTTATGAGACATATAGGCAATTGGCCTCTCTGTCCCGTCCTCGTCTTTCTGCACCCACCCCATAAGTGCTAGCATCACACTGTAAAATAAAAGGTTTACTATAATCGGGATGAATGAGTAATGGTGCTGACGTCAGTTTTGTCTTTAGTTTGTCAAAAGCTTCTTGAGCTTGGTCAGTCCAATTAAAAGTCTTTTTCTTTGTCAGTAGTTCTGTCAAAGGAAATGTCAACGCCGAATAATCCTGAATAAATCTCCTGTACCATCCAGTCATGCCTAAAAATCGTCTTAAATGTTTTATGGATTTTGGTACAGGGAAGTCTTGAATAGCTTTAATTTTGTCTTCGTCCACTTGCAACGTCCCGTTCCCTACAACAAATCCTAAATATTTAACACGACTTAGTGCAAAGCTACTTTTCTTAACGTTGATTGTCAAACCTGCTTTTCTAAGATTCGTAGCAACCTCCATCAAGTGTGTCAAATGTTCGTCAAAAGTCTGCGAAACAACAAGTAAGTCATCTAGATATACAAAAACGTGAGTTTTTAAATTGTACGGAATGACCATGTCCATTAGTCGGCACAACGATTGCGGTGCGTTACAAAGTCCAAACGGCATTCTTGTAAATTGATACAATGGCCGATTAGGGACTGTAAAAGCTGTCTTTGGTTTCGAGGCTTCGTCCAGTTTAATTTGCCAAAAGGCGTCTTTCAAATCAATTTTTGAAATACAGTGAACTGGAGGAAGTCTTGATAAAATTCCGTCAATGTTCGGTATCGGGTAAGCGTCCTTAACTGTTACGGAGTTTAATTTTCGACTGTCCACACACATCCTAACTTTTCCAGGTTTGACAACAACGACTGTTGGGGATGACCAAGGTGAATTTGGAGCTTCCTCTATAACTCCGAGAGAAATCATACGATCTAATTCCCCACAAAGCTGTTTTTCTATCGCCGGTGAAATGGGATAGTATCGTTGTTTTATGGGCTTTGCATTACCCGTGTCAATACTATGCTGTATAAGAGTAGTACAGCCTAAACCATCTACTTCAGAGTTAGGGAACGTTGCAATAATTTTGTCTAGTCTATGTTTCTGTTCAGCAGTCAGTTGAAGTTTGTCCGGGTCAGATTCGGCACAGTCAATTTCACCAACAATTGGCAAAGAAATTTTAGTCCAAAATCTGTCCAAAAATCGTAGCCACAAATTATGTCTTGTCTGATTGTCGGAACCACTAAAAATTCAAAATGTCTAGTCTGTCCTTGAAATGTCACGTCTTATGTCGCTGTCCCTAAAACGTTCTGTCGTTGCCCGTCTGCAGTACGTACGTTGCCTAAACATTTACTAAAATTTGGTTCACTCTGAATTTCTAACGCTAAATTTCCTCCAATTACGCTCTTATTCGCGCCACTATCTAAAAGAGCCAAATGGAATTTATCATTAACTTTTATGTTAATGTAGGGCCTACTATCAAATTCTTGAGAAATAATTGGAGAAATTGTATAAATTTTGAACTTCCTAATTTTGCGATAAAATTCTCTAATTCTTTTTGAAGATCTACTAATCTTGTTTTCACCGAAAATCCTCGCACGAGCTTTCTTATATTCAGCCAAACGGATGTGATATGGCTTCATCAGAGGGTGTACGTTTTCTGTTTTATTGTCTTTAGTATCAGTCCCGTTTTCGTTGTCCGAGTTAATGTCCGAAGTTTTATGTCCAATATCACCGGATGTTCTTAATGTGTCCGTCGAACATCCTTCTGTCCGTTTCCCGAATGCTTTTTCGAGCATTTAGTACAGTTCGGTTTGTATATGTCCTTGGCACCACAACCGTAACAGAAGATTCGTCTTGGTTCCATACAGTCGAAATATGTATGTCCATCTTTGTCACAATTCCAACATTTAACTTGTTGAAGTGCGCAAATGTCCTCAGTTTCTGTATTATTAATGTCAAGGTCATTGTCCTCGCCGTCAATTTCCGAAATACGTCCTCTGTCAGTCTTGCGATAATCGTATTTTTGTACGTCCTTCATGAACTTTTCATGTTTCCTAACCTCTTTACGAAGTTGGGAAACACTGGAAATTTCTAAATGTAGAAGTTCATGACGAACTTCTGTCTTTAAATTTCGAATTAGGGTCTCACACAAGTCACGGTCTGAAATTGGCGTCTTAAGTCTATCTGTCATGGCCAAAATTGTGTCTAGATATTCGTCAAAATTTTCATTGTGTTTCTGTCTTCGTCTACTAATGTCTTCAAGGATGTCAAAATCCGTCGTGTCATCTTTGTATTGGTTCCGTAATGCTGTTGTTAAAGAATGCCAGTCCATGTCATATGTCTGTCTGTGGTATCTCCAATACCATTCGAGGGCCTTGCCTTCAAAGAGGCAGTGTGCATGTTTGCACAAAATATCGAAGTCTCCTCGAAGATTGTTTGTCGTCAAAATATTAATTCTGTAAATGAATTCGTCCACAGTCATTTGATTGTCATGTCCGGTGAATTTTATTCGCCAATTGCGAATTATATTGAGAACTTTCTCAGCAAGAAATGGTTCTTGTTCTGAGTTATGGTTAGGTCTCGGTTCAATAGGTGAAATATTATCGTGGTTTTCTTGTCTAGTCTGATTGTTTTGAATAGCAATGTTTTGAACTACTGCTGACAATTCATTTGAAATTAAATTCATCATTTCATTTCGAAATGATCCCAAGGACTCAGCAACAATTTGTCTAATTTGTGTCTCGTTTGAATTGCCAGTTGGTCCGTTTTGTGATTGTCCTGTTCTTTTCGATCGCGTTCTTACACCTGTGTTTGATGAGTCCATATCTACCGTGAAGCTCACATTAGTTGGCTGATCGATGTTTGATAAATTTTCTTGACTTCGTGTCAAAGGCATGTTTCAAATTGTATTTAAACTCAATAAAGATAATATATTCCACTACTCGGTTAATTAACATATAGTTAGGAACCAGATAATAAAAAAAATATGACCTAAATTCAAACTATAAAACAAAAAAATAAATAAGGCTTATCTAAACTTTCCAAAGAGTATTTTATTGACAAATAAATATCAACAAATAAATCTCATTAAGAAAGTATAGAAATATAGAGGAAAAAATCTCAGTTATTATATGAGGGTAGGTAATCAAAACAACTCCAATTACAAAAATCCCGATCATAATAAAAACTAAGCAAAAATTTTGAAAACTAAAAATTTACCCAAAAATAATGTATGTTATTCGCGAGTAAGATCTCAATAAAACTCAAGATCAAAAATCTCAAACAAAAAAATCATACAAAAGATAGAAGTTTTATTAAATATTTGGTTCAGAATTCCATTTAAAAAAAATCTGAAAATCCAAAATATTTTCAAAAACGGAATTGAGGAAAACAAAATAAAGAGAAAGTTAGTTAATACCACGATTGATTGTTTTGTTTGGAACTTCAGCCAAGATGTAAATAAAATTGTTCAAATTATATGTCCTAAGTGTTTACCAAAGGCATGTAGAACTATTTAGCTGAGGCCCCACGTTGGGCGCCATTAAATTTATGTAACGATTCACGCGTTGTGCCCTATCCTTTAGAAGACCTGTGCTACCTGTTATTCCGACCGTGCTCAGGGTTTGGGGTGGTGTTCTTGTCTCCATCAGGATAGGCTAAGAACCGCACATTCATTTAAAAAGGTAGCTTTAAAATATTAACTAAACTAAAACCAAAAAAAAAAAATAAAGAAAGTTTGAATTTAAAAATCTCGAGAAGATGGTGGCATTTCTTCTCATTCTAGTCCCTCCCAACCTTACTATCTTTAAAAAAAAAAATCTGCAAGATAGCCCTATAATGATTCCCTATCTACATGTTTAACTAACCTTTCGTGGAATAAAAAAATAATTTAAATGGTCATTATATAAGTCTAATAATTAAACATATTTATTATTAAAATGTAAACTGAACATGTTCATAAACTTCATATTTAACATTAATAAAATTTATTGGTTAATTTTTTTGTGTAGTGTAATTTGTTTATTTTAATTTTTAAGTATTCTAAATGAAATATTCAACAATGAAAAATTTTAATTTTACTTTCAAATGTTGCTAACATAATGCTTTAAGATTATGTTAATAACATAATTGTTTTAATGTTAACAAAAAAAATATTCAATTTAGAACACTTAAATACATAGAGAATTTAAATGAACAGTAAACACAATTTAAAACTTACCAAACATAATCCAACGATGACAACAGGCCTGTAGTTTGTTGAATTTGGGTTTAAATTATAATTTGAATTTTTAAATTCTCATATTTTTATAGATTTTAGATTTTAAGTGTATTTATGTATATATGTTAGTGTTTATGTGTGTAGAGTGTATAAAATGTTAGTGTATAAGTGTTATTACAATTTTAAGTTAATTTAAGTTATGATTAAGTTTAATTTTAGATAAATTAAGTTAATTAAATTGAAATTAAGTTAAAAATTGAAATTAAGTTAAGATTAAATTAGATTATTATCTAAAAATAAGACAAAATTTAAGAAAATTAAGTTTTAAGTTAAGATAGATGCAAGTAAAGTAAAAAAGTTTTAGTAATTAACAAAAAGAGTTATTTTAAGATAAATTAATTAGATTTTAAGTTAAATTAGATAAAATTTAAGATAATTTTTTAGATAAAAAGATAATTTTTTTTTGTTTTAAGATAAATTAGTTTTAGTTTATCGTTTATATTAAACCAAATTAGTTTTAGAGGCTTTTTGAAGATAAAATTAGTTTAGATTTAGCGTTTAAGTAAGTTTAAGTAGTTTTGGTGGTTAAATTAGATTAGATTTTAAGTTTAAGTAGGTTTTAAGTAAGATAATTAGTTGTAGTTTAGTTTAAGTTTGATTCTTGTAGGATTTAAGAAAGATGCTGAGGATTTATCGATGCTTGTTTCACAAAACTTCAAAGTTGAGATAATTATTCCGAATGATTCTTGTTCGGTTTAAATTTATATTCAATCCAGTGACAGAAATTAAACAGATTAAATTAACAAATCTTGATGTTCAAAATTGAATCATATAGGTATGTTCCGGATGAAAATTTCCTTTCCAAACCTATGCACAAAAAAATCCTTAAATATGGTCACAAAATTTTAAATTTATTATTGTTTACCTTAACTTCCTTCACGAAACCGTTTACTTCTAAAATCAGTAATCCCACAAAATTATATTTTAATATAACGGATATTCTTATAAATAGTTTATTTCCGTTTTGCAGTATTAAAATTTTATTTTCAAATGAAAAAAAAAAATGAAGTACAAATTTTTCAATACATACAAAAGTTTGTATAAAATTGTTATTGGAAAATTTAAAGTATTTGAAACCCAATAAACAATTTGAAAACACATAGCCCTCACAAAACAGATACAGCTTAAGATATGCGCTAGCAGATCGGCAACTGGATCTGGAAAGGGCGATTTTAAAACTAAATAATGTTACCTATACTTTGACCTCACACAACTGAACCCGCCGAATAGGGCTTTAAGTTCATAATTATGTTTAATATACTCATATCTCTACAAAAAGCTGCAATAACCAAGTTGTATACAAGACTTGATGCCCCCATGAATTCCATAATAATAGGTTCTCATATGACCCTAGCCCCTATGAAAAGCCCCCATCAAAATTACACTTAAATGTACACAATTTTATTCAACAATAAACGGCTTAAGTATGTATATCTAAGGCAAGGTACAATTCAACTTAAATGCTTTATTATGGCAACTAAATCACATTATATTTTTGGTCAAAGGTGTAGGGTATTATATGGTCGGCCTCGCCCGACTATAATTTCTTACTTGTTTTTATTATATTTATTGTTTGTCGAGTTCTATTATAAAATCTTGTACGTTGTTTTTAGGAGGTCTGTATATGCAGATGAGAGAAAAGGTTTTATTGTTATTGTTTACATCAATTTCGATGGGCTTCAAAAGATATTGAGTTTAAATAAATGTTTGAATTGATTCTCTGACGTACAATGCAATTCCTCTCACCTCTGCCATCTATGTTTAGGAAGTGAGAGTTAAAGCCACTGATATTGTATAAGTTGTTTTTCATATTTTGTAATGTTTGTCTCGACAAGAACGATAAAGTTTATGCGGTTTTAAAATGTTATGTATTGAAGAGCTTGGAATGGTGCAAAATTTTAACGGAGCGAACGAATATTCATATAAAGAATGTATTGGGATAACTTAAAATTGTTTTTCTATTGATTGAAATTTTCTATTATTTTTATTGTGTTCATATTTTTCTGTATTTTTTAGTGATATAAAATTATAAATGACAATATATTTACTAATGATTAAATTGTTAATGTTATCAGCTCAATATCAGCATTATTATAATAGAATTGGATGTGAGATATCGTTCTTTTTTGCAAAAATGTGCCCATTTCTCACCCAGTCGAATTTCCAATCTGCCTCTTTGGCCTTAGTTTTTGCTTGCCAAAGCAGACGCCAGTTGTGTTGTGTTAACTGATCATTAATTAAGAAAAATGGGACGTCTTTTACAGGAAAGAAGAACCTGAGGAAACTTTATTTGTAATAGGTATCGACTATAAATCTATGGCTAGTCTTGCCAATAATAAAGGTAGGGCTTACATCGCACAGTGGTATAGGAAAAAAAAAAGAGGGAAATAATTCGGTAACTTCTAAACGGTTAATCCGATTTTAATGAAATTTGGTGTGCACAAAGGGGAGGTGTTGTCGAGTTTAGGTTTTGAATTTGGACCTTATAGGCCAACCAGGGGCCCGGCGGGGGGTCGTCAAATTAGGACACCTCGGCTATGTTAAATTTTTAAAACGATCCTATTTCTTCATTTGAGTTCCGATTTAAAATTATATAGAATCTCCTCATCGAGCACTATAAAAAATGTTGTCATAGTAGTAAATTATCTCTTATAGTTTAGGAGATATTCGCATTTGAAAATTAAAATTTTAAAATTTTTACCGTCCTTACTTTAGTTTTTTTGATAATAGCAGGTCCAAATATTCCCGATTTTCGCCATTTTGTTTTATTCGCTTAACAACAAGTTTATATATCAAGCAGTGAAAGAATTATGTAAAAATCATGACTGAGTCCAAAGTTATAGGCATTTTAATTTAAAAAATTAAAAAAAGGCGATTTTTTGTCATTTTTTTGGGAAAAAAGTATCTTTTTCTTTTTAAGTTATCTAAAAAGTTTCTAAGAAGATGTATATAGAATTTATACTTTTTGGAAAGCTGACTTTACATAAAGTACGATAAATGAAACAAAACCTAAAAATTTTTGATACCGAGGGGACAAGGTCCATCCAAAAAAACCCTATTTTTTATGGAAAATTAAATTTTGAGCAAAAATTCTCAAATCGCATAGTCGATATCAAATTATAGTGACCTGTTTTATATGACCCAATATGTTCTTAATCATTTTGTAACGGGTTTCGATAACCCCGCCCCTGGTATGGATATAATAGGCAAAAAACTAAAAAATCCCATTTTGGGATTTTTTAAAACTTTTTTGGGAATTCCGGGATTTCTAATAGAAAATTCGAAATTTTGATTTAATTTTGGATTTTAAGTAAAAAAATCTACCTAACTGTAAAATTTCATCAAAAAATATTCATAAATAAAATTTTTATTGCAATTAGAAAAATTTGTATCTTCGCAAAAACTGAATAAAAAACATTTTTTAATTTTTTTTAAAAAAAGTATTCCGCGAATTTTTTAATTTTCAAAAATTATATACAGTTTTGAAAAATAGACAAAATTACCTTTCCATTGATATAACATGCCTACCTAATATTTTTTAAGTGACAAATTAATTAGGGAAAACTCAACATCTTTTAGAAAATTTGCCTAGCACTATTATTTTCATCCATAAGGTTAACTCTTAAATTTGTTACATATATGGATGAAAATAATAGTGCTAGGCAAATTTTCTAAAAGATGTTGAGTTTTCCCTAACTAACTAACTAACTAACTAACCTAAACTCGACACCTCCTCTTTGTGCATACCAAATTTCATTAAAATCGGATTAACCGTTTAGAAGTTACCGAATTATTTCCCTCTTTTTTTTTTCCTATACCACTGTGTGTCGTCTTTTTATTCGTCATCCCATTAAGCCAAACGTGCGCGAGTAGGGAGGAAGTAGGGTTGAGCTCAGTAGAAAATATAAAAAACCCTATCTATAAGTTTGCAGCTATGTTGCCTAAAATATATATTTACAAAAAAAGCAAACATTAAAATTATTTAAAAGGTTTTTACAATATATTTTTACTTACCGAGAATACCCGAACGGACTGAAATACGGACGGACAGAAAACCACACCTGCAACCGGCTCTCACCAGTAATTCATTCGCTGCAGCCAACAGTAGTCCAGGTTGAAAAAAGTGTAGAAATTTCAAATAAATAGAAAGGAAGTAAAACTCAGAATAACGTAGAACTCGAATGAAACTTAAAACTTAAGATTGTTAAAAATTAAAACTAAAATTTAGTTAAAACCTAAAAAAAACTAAATATTAAACTTAAAACTTAATGTTAAAACCCAAAAACTAAAATTTTATAAAAATTAATGGTTAAAAAAAAAACTTAAGATTGTTAAAAATTAAGACTAAAATTTAGTTAAAACCTAAAAAAACTAAATATTAAACTTAAAACTTAATGTTAAAACCTAAAAACTAAAATTTTATAAAAATTAATGGTTAAAATTTACCACCTAAAGGTTAAAATCTTAAAATTAAATCTTAAACTTAAAACTAAAATTTGTGAATACTTAAAACCTAAAAATTTTTAATAAACAACACTTTTATAATGTTTATGATGCGATGACGTCATAGCGAGGATAAATCCTCGAGAGGGAGGGCTGTAGCGAGATGCAGGACTACTTTGAGCCCCTTTTCTTTATTTAAAACTATAAGCTATGATAAGGTATGATTTTTGTGTCAGTGTGTTCGTGGTCCAGATTGCCGGCAAGAAACACCCCATCCGGCGAGCTTAAGCCGCTGGCATACCAGCGCCGCTAGCAATCCCTTTTTGTTTATTTTGTTTTCTTTTAAACAAACAGCTGACACACCACACTACTACACTTTTTCAAACATTTGTTACAATTATTTCATAATAAACATACTTATATATATATGTACTTATTCTTAGGGACTTTAAAAAAGTTTTCGAACAGGTTTTGTACCTTACCCTTTCCAATTTTGATAAAACTTGATACACACATTCTTTGTATCAATACAAAGTTTAAAGTTCTCCAAAATTCAAATTCATTACGGTTTAGATTTATCAAGGTTCAAAGTTAAAATATTTTAATATTGTTTCAACAAGCATTAAATATGACATCGTATATTTTCTAAAATATTTATCCGATTTTAATCGTTTTAGTTCCTAATTAAAACCTAGAAATAGGTAGGTAGTAGTGTGAAAATATTTTATTTAAAATATTTCAGTTTTAACATAAGGATGATGACAACAACGTCCTTCAATCATGGATATCTCAAAAAAGGTACCTTACATTTTCTTTATTCCTTCACATAAGATTGCTTATAGTGTTTTCAATAAAATATACAAATATCAGAATTGGACAATGAGGGGATCTCAAGTAAATCAACTTTTAGTAAAATAATCCACATCATTTCCATACATATTTGAAAATCCTACTTTTTTGTTCGAATTTTTTTTTTTTAAATTACCCCTTATCGATTTTGTAAAGGCATATTTATACAGGCAAAGGTCAAATCATGGACCAATTTTAAATAGTCTTTTGCATTTATCACATAATATATCTCATTGAATTATGGGAAATATGGGACAGCCTGCGGCACTGACGGGTAGACATGGCTTAATCGACTTTTAAAAACTTGATTTGAATTTCGCACTTTTTTCAACAAATTTGCACTTTTTTGACCGTCATTTTGAACTTTATTCTGAGGGAGTTCTGGCAACACTGATTTAGTTGCTTGAAAACATTCAACAAAGCATGTTAATGTCACTTTGTTCAGAAATTGCAATTTATTACATATTATGGAATTTATTACAAATATGGAATGCATATGTGTAAACAAAATGTAAAAATTTTTTATAGCCATTGACTATTTGCATTTTATCGATTAAAAGTAAACTCTAAATTCTACTAATTGTATTTATTCTTGTAACAATTCGTTTTGTTTAAATAAACACAATTTCTATAAAATCACTCATAAGTTGTATCGAAACATTTCGAAACAGATCATACATTATTCCGATTTGTTTTTCACTCACAACTCTATTGACTCTGTTCCTTTTGTATTTTTTGCTTTTGCACTTGTATTGTTGTGCTTTTTAACTCCGGCCGCACTATTGATCCCAGCAGTTCGACGGGACAGTCCCGAACTAACCACTTGACGTACCACTATTGGTGGCCCACCCTTGTCCTGCGAGGAAGTCAATCGTCACTCTACAGTCCACAATGAGACTGTCAAGAGGTAGTCAAAAGTAGTCAATGGATGGTAATCTCCATATGGGTTCTTGGGAGTCTGTCACATTACTAGCTCTTTTACTATTTACTTTACTAGCTAATGACGTGTCATTGGGGAAAGTCTAGTGTCCCCAAGTATCTTGTCCAATGGACAGGTATTACGGTAGGGTTAAATAACCGGTCCGTCGAAGGACAACTCTAAAAACGTATGACAAATAAAACAAGTTAGAGTGCTATATTCGGCTGAGCCGAATCTTAAATACCTTTTATATTAATACTTTTTAATTGATCAAATATTTGTAGAAATAAGTTTTCTCATGTATTAAATAGAAAAACCCCAAGATTAAATCTGTTACAATTCCAAGATTTATTGAACATTACAAACCCCATTTTCTTTTATATTTTTATATCGTTAAATCATATCTTAGGGCGCTAAGATATGCTTTAACGATATTTAATAATGTGCATGTGTGAGAAAGATTTAAAAATGTGCATGTGTGTGAAAGATTTAAGGATTTTCAAAATACATATATATAATTTTTTTTTGATAATGCAACCGTTAAATTGCTTTTAGGGGCAGGACCTAGTTTGGGAGATATGACCAATTATAGACCGATCGTAAAAAATTCTTTAAGCAAAATTTCTGTACATAAAAGCTATATTTCAGTCAAATTGTGTATCTATATCGTAATTTAGTAATAAGTAATGTGTGTTCAAGACCGACCGCACCCATGTTATGGACCGATCGTGAAAAAATCTTGAAATATAATTTTTGTATACCAAACTAATATTTGTGCCAAATTTTATATCAAAAGCTTTATTTGGTAATGAGTAATGTGCGTTTAAGAGATTTTCGTAAAAGGACCTTGTATGGGAGCTATGACCAATTATGTATATAAAACAAAATTTTAAAATTCTGTGTCTATATCATTATCTGGTAATGAATATTGTGCATTTAAGTGATTTTCTCGAGGGGACCTAGTATGAGAGCTATGACCAAATATGGACCGATCGTAAAACAATTTGTGAGATATACTTGTACCAAATTTTATATGGATATTTTAATTTAGTAATGAGTTAAGTGATTTTCGGGAAGGGACCTTGTATGGGAGCTATGACCAATTATGGATCGATCGGAAAAAAACTTTCATAGTAATATTTCTGTATGTGAGAGCATACTTGTACCAAATTTTATATGGATATCTTAATTTAGTAATGAGTTATGCGCGTTTAAGTGATTTTCGGGAGGGGACCTTGTATGGGAGCTATGTCCAATTATGGACCGATCCAGAAAATTTTGTCTCTCAATGAACATAAGATTTTAATTTGTAAAATTTTGTGAAGATTTTTCGGGAATATGTACTTCTGTATGGGAGGTATATGAAATTATGGATCTTGTGTAGAAACGAATGTATAATGACTTTCATGAAATTATCTTGCATAGTTTTCGAAAAAATTACATCAGAATGTGTAAAAAATGCTTATTTTTTTCGGAGTTGTTTTAAATTTTGATTCATAACTTTTTCCGATGTGAACTGATTTTGCTCATTTTCAATACTAAACTGTACCGGATAATAGTGAATATTTTGGATGAATTTTGTGAAATTATATTGCTTCGCTTTAACGTGAGCGTGTTTTACACAGAAAGACAGACGGACGGACAGACGGACATAGCTAAATCGACTCAGAATTTCATAAGGATCTAGAAATATATACTTTGTTGGGTCTCAGATGAATATTTCTTGGTGTTACACACGGAATGACAAACCATCTATCACCACTTATAGTGGTGGAGGTTATAAAACACTTAAAAGAATACTTTTATTTCTAGATTAAATAGATATTGAATTTCTAGATTAAATAGATATTGAAATAAATATTTTAAACATTGCTGCTCATTTGTATCTTCAGCAAAATCGGACTTTTAAACTTTGGAATTCATTAATACACACAAATGATTCTGAAAGAATAGAATTTTTTATATCAAGGAAAGATTAATTTTCCGATGGTCAGAAAAGGAGTGCTCGTCCGAAACTCTCCAATCCTGAATTTCGTTTATTAGCTCTTCTGAACATATAGTTATATCTAATACTTCTTCTCTGATTCTATTGAGGTAGCTTTATTTACCTAAGTTCGATGTGATCAAGTCTTTAGTATTAAGGAAATCCATAAGGGCTTGTCCCCTTCGATTGGTGTTTGTACTACCCCAAGCTACATGGTGGGAGTTGGCATCACAACCTATTACAATTTTCTTATTTTGCCTTTGTGCCTCTTCGACCAGTTTCATCAGCTCCGACGTTGGTGGTAGTGTCGGAGAATCGAAAGGCAGGTAAACAGATGCAAGGTATATGTTGCCACGACCTTGCTTCAGTACCGTTGCATCCGATGTGGATAATCCTCTTGAGAGGACAAAACATAAATTCTTGTGACATAAGATACATGTTCTCGGTCGAGACCCTGTATCAGCGTAGAAAAGTTGGAAATTTACGTGATTTAATCCAGAAACCTTGTTGCGAATCGTCCAAGGTTCCTGGATTAAAGCTATATGTATCTTACCTGTGTTAATTTTAGCCATCAGAGCGTTGGTAGCTGTCTCGCTCCGATGGAGGTTTATTTGGATAACCTCAATCATTGTCATCCATTTAAACTGTCTTCCAGCGAGCTAGTGATCACATCCCCGCTCGTTGGATTTGACTCCTCCGGGTAACCTGAAGTGGCTATGCAGTGGGTACCATTGAAGAGCAGTTTTTTAATCGACACTTTCCCAATTTTGGATAGCACTGCTGTTCTGTCTTCTGGCGAGTGAGTGATTTCCTCCTCGCTTTTAGGATTTGACTCCTCAAAATTACCAGTACTTGCTAATCATGCTTTGGGTACCGTCTTATGTGTTTTAGTGTCCATATCGGGGCCGGTTTTGACATCCCTTTTAATCGGCACCTCCCCAATTTTGGAAAGGACAGCTGCACCTTCTTTTGGCGAGTTAGTGGTATCTTTCTCGCATTTAGGATTTGACTCCTTAACGTTATCAGTAGTTGCTACTGATGCTGTGGTCTTAGGTATTTTAGTGTCCTTTTTGAGGCTTGTTGGAACAGCCCTTCCAATCGGCACCTTCCCAATTTTGAATATGACAGCTTTATGGCAAGACTAGCCATAGATTTCTGGTCGATACCTATTACAAATAAAGTTCCCTCAGGTTCTTCTTTCCTGTAATTTGCATTTTGACCACCAATAATTTCCAGTATACGTTCATTAGCCAGTTTACTGCCCCATCCTTTTATGTAGACAGTGGACTTTAAGAGCACCGGAAGCTCGCTCTTCTTTGCCAGTCCCAGATTAGCGCCGTCCCAGGGAGCAGGGATACTTTCCACCAAGTTCTTTAGGGTGCTCACACATTGGTGAGATGCCAACCTCATCAACATCACGCCCATTCTGAACTCGCAGCTCACGCTCTCTATTGGTTGTTGGCCCTTTGAAGCGATTGCGTGGTCCACTATCTTATTGTTCACCAGATCTTCTACCTTACTCTGTTGGTCTATTGGAATTTTGCCTGTCGGATTACCGGCATCGTAAACTGCATAACAGAGATCGTCCCGGTGTCTTCTTTTGGCAACTTTGGCGTAAGATGGCGGCTCTTTTCCTTTTCCACTGTCAAACCTATCTTTCCTCGCTTTTCGGGGTTTCTTTTGGGATACCCTTACCTTCGAGCTTGATTTCGCCGACGTGGTCGTCTTCGGGATATCTATCTTGGCGTTGTCACCCTTACTCTCAGGATTCTGACTTGAGGTTCCTTTGAGTAAAGTATGGGTTGGCTTCGACTGTGTATTAGAAGACGGGGAGCTCTTTTCTTCTTTGGTTTATTCTCAGTTGTCAACTCTTCGGGAGACCTGATACTCTTTGCCTCAGATCTTGTGAGAGAGTCCGATTTTTCCTTTGGAGTGTCGTTGGATTGACTAACTATGATTTCCTGAAGCATCTTTTTCAGCTTCCTCCTCTGTGCTCCAGATAGTCTTTTCTTAGTAATAGGTAGTTTAGCTATGCTATCACTCACCTGTTTCACCATTTGCCCTACTTCATCCTTTTTGGGATTTGCTATAATGGTGTTGTTATTATCTTCTGAGGATTCAGAGTCAGAACCCTCACCTATATTTAAAGGCTGAGGTAGCTTAGAGCTCTCTCAGAGTACATCCTTCTCTTTCACCAATATGTTTTTGCTAATGGCATGCTGTACACTTGGCGCATTGTCCGCCACGGAGGCCAAGGTACCCACCTCCGTAGTAGTAGTATTTTGCTCACGATTGCAGGATGACGACGACACGTGACTCGCGAGTGGATCAACACTTGCCGCCGGTACTGGGTTATTTAGGCCCTGTACCGTAACTTTCATCTTTTTATTTTTAATTTCCATGTTGTTTATTTCCAGTTTTTGGTCCACGGGGAATATAATATTCCCAGGTGGTGGACAATCTGCCCTCCCTCAGCTTGATTCAAACTAAAAACTGGGGAGGACAGATGGTCCATCACCACCCCCTATCCGCCACCCGGGGACGCGCTCGGTAGGGGAAAAAACGGGAAAACTCCCCCGATAATTAACACTATAAATTAAACTAAGAAGTGTAATATTTTAAATATTTTAAAAAATATAAAAAAATTTGGTAAGAATAAAAAGAAGTGGTATTATTCAATCTTTTTTCTGTGTTGATTGCTATGTTCCCAAAAGTAGCGCAACCACGCCAAAATCAGTACCCATTTTCTCCAAATTGACCAGCACTCCTGAAGGATGATGAAAATTAAATATAACCTTAATAGGTTTTATAGGATCTTAAATGTCTCTATCAAATTCCATAAGAATCGGTCTATATTATATCCAAGCGTCCATAAATAACTTGCTTAAAATCATGTATAGCGATGAAATTCTTCATAATCAAGTTTCCAAATTCTAAACAAAACAACACTCTTTTAGCTTACCTTTGTCGTGTGCACCCTGTAGTAGGTTAAAAGTTAAAAAGAAGAAGAGAAAATGAGAAGTTGGCAACGCGGTGATAAAAACAT
>NW_023996892.1:0-30534 GCF_015586225.1 Lucilia sericata
ACCAAAATTATGTATATTTTCTGCTGCAATGCATTTTATAAAATGTTACAAAATTAAACAAACCTATACACACATACAAATACAAATACCAAAAAACACATACTCGCATGCGAGCATAAAACAAATAAAAGTTGTGGGTGGTGGGCAATGTATTGGGGGGCCCAACAATAGCTGATGCTAAAGGTGGTAGAGTTTTAATTGGGGGAAGAGAGATATAACACATAGAAAGAAATTCTAGTCTATAGTCTAGTCTACAGTTTAGTCTAGTCTATAGTCTAGTCTACAGTTTAGTCTAGTCTATAGTCTAGTCTATAGTCTAGTCTATAGTCTAGTCTATAGTCTAGTCTATAGTCTAGTCTATAGTCTAGTCTATAGTCTAGTCTATAGTCTAGTCTATAGTCTAGTCTATAGTCTAGTCTATAGTCTAGTCTATAGTCTAGTCTATAGTCTAGTCTATAGTCTAGTCTATAGTCTAGCCTATAGTCTAGTCTGTAGTCTAGTCTAGTCTAGTCTATAGTCTAGTCTATATAGTCTAGTCTAGTCTAGTCCAGTCTATAGTCTAGTCTATAGTCTAGTCTATAGTCTAGTCTATAGTCTAGTCTATAGTTTAGTCTATAGTCTAGCCAATAGTCTAGTCTGTAGTCTAGTCCATAGTCTAGTCTATAGTCTAGTCTATAGTCTAGTCTATAGTCTAGTCTATAGTCTAGTCTATAGTCTAGTCTATAGTCTAGTCTATAGTCTAGTCTATAGTCTAGTCTATAGTCTAGTCTAGTCTAGTCTATAGTCTAGTCTATAGTCTAGTCTATAGTCTAGTCTATAGTCTAGTCTATAGTCTAGTCTATAGTCTAGTCTATAGTCTAGTCTATAGTCTAGTCTATAGTCTAGTCTATAGTCTAGTCTATAGTCTAGTCTAGTCTAGTCTATAGTCTAGTCTATAGTCTAGTCTATAGTCTAGTCTATAGTCTAGTCTATAGTCTAGTCTATAGTCTAGCCTATAGTCTAGTCTGTAGTCTAGTCTATAGTCTAGTCTATAGTCTAGTCTATAGTCTAGTCTATAGTCTAGTCTATAGTCTAGTCTATAGTCTAGTCTATAGTCTAGTCAATAGTCTAGTCTATAGTCTAGTCTATAGTCTAGTCTATAGTCTAGTCTATAGTCTAGTCTATAGTCTAGTCTATAGTCTAGTCTATAGTCTAGTCTATAGTCTAGTCTATAGTCTAGTCTATAGTCTAGTCTATAGTCTAGTCTATAGTCTAGTCTATAGTCTAGTCTATAGTCTAGTCTATATTCTAGTCTATAGTCTAGTCTATAGTCTAGTCTAGTCTATAGTCTAGTCTATAGTCTAGTCTATAGTCTAGTCTATAGTCTAGTCTATAGTCTAGCCTATAGTCTAGTCTGTAGTCTAGTCTATAGTCTAGTCTATAGTCTAGTCTATAGTCTAGTCTATAGTCTAGTCTATAGTCTAGTCTATAGTCTAGTCTATAGTCTAGTCTATAGTCTAGTCTATAGTCTAGTCTATAGTCTAGTCTATAGTCTAGTCTATAGTCTAGTCTATAGTCTAGTCTATAGTCTAGTCTATAGTCTAGTCTATAGTCTAGTCTATAGTCTAGTCTATAGTCTAGTTTATAGTCTAGTCTATAGTCTGGTCTATAGTCTAGTCTATAGTCTAGTCTATAGTCGTCTATAGTCTAGTCTATAGTCTAGTCTATAGTCTAGTCTATAGTCTAGTCTATAGTCTAGTCTATAGTCTAGTCTATAGTCTAATCTATAGTCTAGTCTATAGTCTAGTCTATAGTCTAGTCTAGTCTAGTCTATAGTCTAGTCTATAGTCTAGTCTATAGTCTAGTCTATAGTCTAGTCTATAGTCTAGTCTATAGTCTAGCCTATAGTCTAGTCTGTAGTCTAGTCTATAGTCTAGTCTATAGTCTAGTCTGTAGTCTAGTCTATAGTCTAGTCTATAGTCTAGTCTATAGTCTAGTCTATAGTCTAGTCTATGGTCTAGTCTATGGTCTAGTCTATAGTCTAGTCTATAGTCTAGTCTAGTCTAGTCTATAGTCTAGTCTATAGTCTAGTCTATAGTCTAGTCTATAGTCTAGTCTATAGTCTAGTCTATAGTCTAGTCTATAGTCTGGTCTATAGTCTAGTCTATAGTCTAGTCTATAGTCTAGTCTATAGTCTAGTCTATAGTCTAGTCTATAGTCTAGTCTATAGTCTAGTCTACAGTTTAGTCTAGTCTACAGTTTAGTCTAGTCTATAGTCTAGTCTATAGTCTAGTCTATAGTCTAGTCTATAGTCTAGTCTATAGTCTAGTCTATAGTCTAGTCTATAGTCTAGTCTATAGTCTAGTCTATAGTCTAGCCTATAGTCTAGTCTGTAGTCTAGTCTATAGTCTAGTCTATAGTCTAGTCTATAGTCTAGTCTATGGTCTAGTCTATGGTCTAGTCTATAGTCTAGTCTATAGTCTAGTCTATAGTCTAGTCTATAGTCTAGTCTATAGTCTAGTCTATAGTCTAGTCTATAGTCTAGTCTATAGTCTAGTCTATAGTATAGTCTATAGTCTAGTCTATAGTCTAGTCTATAGTCTAGTCTATAACCTATAGTCTAGTCTATAGTCTAGTCTATAGTCTAGTCTATATTCTAGTCTATAGTCTAGTCTATAGTCTAGTCTATAGTCTAGTCTATAGTCTAGTCTATAGTCTAGTCTATAGTCTAGTTTATAGTCTAGTCTATAGTCTAGTCTATAGTCTAGTCTATAGTCTAGTCTATAGTCTAGTCTGTAGTCTTGTCTATAGTATAGTCTATAGTATAGTCTATAGTCTAGTCTATAGTCTTGTCTATAGTATAGTCTATAGTATAGTCTATATGTAGTCTAGTCTAGCTGTAGTCTAGTCTATAGTCTAGTTTAGTCTCTAGTTTAGTTTATAGTCTAGTTTATAGTTTGGTTTATAGTCTAGTTTAGTCTCTAGTCTATAGTCTAATATATAGTCTAGTCTAAGATCTAAGATCTGCCTTCTCTTTTTCGGAAAACTTCGACCAAATTCTAAACCCCTTTGAATTTCTCCAAGTGCATTTGAAATATAATAAATGAAAAAAATCGTAAAAAAACTGTTTGAAATGTAATTTTACAACGTGACGTTATAGTACGAATTAGTTACGTGCAATATTGCTATAGTAGAATCAAAGGAACAACAACCAACTTGCGTATTTTAATGCATACTAATAGCAATACTAACACATATGTATACACACTCAAAAGCACACATACACTACATCATTATTAATGCATTTGTTTTATGTTTGTATTAAAGGTTTCCTTATTCGGCTATATACTAGGGGGGACAAAAAAAATTAAACAAATACACGCACGGTACGTTGTATATACTAAGCTCCAACATGTGGAGATAAATGTTAATATATGTGTATGTGTGACAGGATTTTTTTTCTGTAGCATATACAAGGGGAGTTTTAGTTTATATTTTAACTTTAGCAATGGACTTACTGACTGACATTTTCATACTAAATCTTAGTTTATGAATATGTTTACCCAAGATTGTGTATATTTTTCATTAGATTTTTTTTTTACTATTTGACTAGTACTTGTCCATTTTTTTTTTTTTTTTGTTGTTTGTGTTAGAAATCGTTTGTGAATGTATTACAATTCCCCTTGACACTTGTAAGAATTGTATGTATTATTTTGGTATGTACATACTTACATTAGGGTGTTTATCTGGCAGCATTTAAGGAAAGGCAAAGAGGCGAAGAATCTCCACTATAAACTGATCTATAGTCTCGACAATATTTTTGAACTGTAGCTTAATCTATAGACTTGACTATAGACTAAACTCTATATACTAGACTATAGAATAGACTATAGACTAGACTATAGAATAGACTATAGACTAGACTATAGACTAGACTATAGACTAGACTATAGACTAGACTATAGACTAGGACTATAGACTAGACTATAGACTAGACTATAGATTAGACTATAGGACTAGACTATAGACTAGACTATAGACTAGACTATAGACTAGACTATAGACTAGACTATAGACTAGACTATAGACTAGACTATAGACTAGACTATAGACTAGACTATAGACTAGACTATAGACTAGACTATAGACTAGACTATAGACTAGACTATAGACTAGACTATAGACTAGACTAGACTAGACTATAGACTAGACTATAGACTAGACTATAGACTAGACTATAGACTAGACTATAGACTAGACTATAGACTAGACTATAGACTAGACTAGACTATAGACTAGACTATAGACTAGACTATAGACTAGACTATAGACTAGACTATAGACTAGACTATAGACTAGACTATAGACTAGACTATAGACTAGACTATAGACTAGACTATAGACTAGACTATAGACTAGACTATAGACTAGACTATAGACTAGACTATAGACTAGACTATAGACTAGACTATAGACTAGACTATAGACTAGACTATAGACTAGACTATAGACTAGATAGACTAGACTATAGACTAGACTATAGACTAGACTATAGACTAGACTATAGACTAGACTATAGACTAGACTATAGACTAGACTATAGACTAGACTATAGACTAGACTATAGACTAGACTATAGACTAGACTATAGACTAGACTATAGACTAGACTATAGACTAGACTATAGACTAGACTATAGACTAGACTATAGACTAGACTATAGACTAGACTATAGACAAGACTATAGACTAGACTATAGACTAGACTATAGACTAGACTATAGACTAGACTATAGACTAGACTATAGACTAGACTATAGACTAGACTATAGACTAGACTATAGACTAGACTATAGACTAGACTATAGACTAGACTATAGACTAGACTATAGACTAGACTATAGACTAGGCTAGACTATAGACTAGACTATAGACTATAGACTAGACTATAGACTAGACTATAGACTAGACTATAGACTAGACTATAGACTAGACTATAGACTAGACTATAGACTAGACTATAGACTAGACTACAGACTAGACTAGACTAGACTAGACTATAGACTAGACTATAGACTAGACTATAGACTAGACTATAGACTAGACTATAGACTAGACTACAGACTAGACTATAGACTAGACTAGAGACTAGACTATAGACTAGACTATAGACTAGACTATAGACTAGACTATAGACTAGACTATAGACTAGACTATAGACTAGACTATAGACTAGACTATAGACTAGACCAGGGGTCGGCAAACTTTTGAGTCGGAAGAGCCAAAACTTACAGTTTACAAAACATTGGTTTTAAAAGAGCCACAAAATGTTTGTTTATTAAAACATTACAAATGAATTTTGTGGGTCACTCGAATGCGTTTTTAACACTTGTTATATAAAGATATAAAAGTTTATTAGAGTGGGGCGACAGTGATATCATTTAAAAGGCATTTGCCATAATACAGTATAAAGTGTCATAGTTATGTATATTAATAAGGCAGCAATCGAGATAAAATTTTGCACAAGTTTTTTTATGTGATGTATTGCGGACATCGAACCGTAATTGACCAACCCCAATATAAGGCCTCTTTAAAAAAATTACTCTAACGATCATAATTGACTTAACCGTTATGTTAATACCCACACACCCGGGTATGTTTTTCATTTTTGAAGTGATATATCTCGAGATCTATATATCGTATCGGCTTGTAATTTGGACTATGCTTTCAGAGTAAATTTTTCTATACATTTTCCAAAAATTAGTTAGATATATATATTTTTAAACCGATTTATGACCGATTTTCTATTTTTACATTGTGTATCAATACCCAACATACCCCGGTATGTATACAAATTATATGTCAGTTATTGGAAAAAAATTAAGTTTCATTATAAATTTTATGTTTTATTTTTAGAATTATATATATTCTTGTATCTTATGAAAAAAAATAATATGCGCCGATTTTGATGAAATAATTTTTTTTTATTGTATATGACTTAGTTAAAATTATGCTGATTATAATAATTTTATTCTCATATAAACAAAAATATTTAAGTTTAAATTTTAAAATTTTAATTTTTGACCATGACTTAGGAATATTTTTTTTGCAAAAAAGTTCCCTACTTACGAAAGCAAACACAATTTCTTTAAAGCTAGTCGATTATACACACCTTAATAAATAATATATAAAAAGTTTTGTTCAATTATCTTTCCCGGTCACTGAGTAATAGCTTCTTGAAGTCAAAATTTTACAAATTCAGCATAATGTACATTATACGTTATGAAGGCGTTTTTCTTTATGTTTTTTGCATACGATATTTTTGTTAATAGGAAAGCAATAAGAAAACTCTAAAAAGAATTGCTAAAATTTAATGGTTTATAATCAAAAACTATTTAATTTATATATACAGACGTTTTATTAAATTAGTTTTTATCTGAATTATACACTAGAAATGTATAAAAAGATAAAATAGCCATATAAATTGTATGACATACCCGCGGGTATGTTGCGTATTGATGTACGTAATTTTGGTCGGGTATAGACAAGACGGTTAACAGTAGCAGTATAGCGACGAAATTCGAGATAAACAAGTTGTATGAGAACAAGTTGTATAAGAACAAAAATCTATCTTCCAAATTTTAATTTACCAATCAGAACTGAATTAATAATAGCGTATTATGACGAAATTCAACACAAACAGTAACAAAATAACTTTACCAAATTTGGTGATGATCGGCTCATAATTGATCCTATCCCCCATATTAGCTCCCCATGCTTTAACGCTCAAAACAGGCAATACTAGCGTAGTGGTGAAATTCGTCATAAACAAGTTTACAAAGTATATTAATAAAGTAGCGACATCTCTTGTTGTACAACAACATCTACAACAACCACATGTATTTTGTTTTTGGAATAATTTAAGATTGTGTCAAAATAAAATTTCCTTGAACAACAATGTGAACAAAACATAAATAAAAAATATTACTTTTAAGTTAAAAATATTAACGATTTAATTATATTATTATATATTATACAATTTATTACACTTTTAAACTACTTTAAAACCACTTTTAATTCACTTTTTCAACTTTTCACAAATTTTAACAAATAGCAAAACACAATTTAAAAATGGCGACGTAAACAATGTTAACAATTTTCAAACAAACTTTGACAATTTGCTTCATTTATCTAGTTTAAAAAAAATAGTCAGCTGTTCAAGTGATGCTACTTTATTAATTTACTTTGCAAGTTTATAAGAACAAAAATACATACAACCAGTGTGACCAGGTCTCAAAAATGTTGCGGCTAAATCCCATCCAAAATAATGCTAGAAAAAATGCTAAATTGATTTTAAAATGCCAAAAAAAATGCTAAAATTTTTTAAGTGTTTTTATGAACAATTCATATTAATTTGTAACTGAAATTCATTGTAATTTATATCAAGTAAGAAAGTATATTCTGCCGTGGTTGACCATATGAGTATAAAATTTGATTTATTTTTCGTAATAAAGCATTTATGTTGAATTGAACCTTGGTTCCGATATATTTAAACTAATTTTCTGAGAAAGGCTTTATACATTTGTATATGTATGGGGGATAGGTAAAATAAAGGACGGACTTTAACCATTTTAAAGGTTTTGTCATTGGATCAAAAGCATACGTGCTTATTGTTTTGAAAATTTCAACCTCTACTAGACGGTCAGACTTACATGGCTTAATAGATTCAGAAAATGATTCTTAACCGATTAGTATACTCAAACGTAGTATAGTGGAGTAGGGTAAAAAATTAAGTTCCGTGGTATTAAGATAAACAGAAATGCTAAAAATTATTTCAAAATTTTTGTAAATTTTGCAATATGTAATGTCTCTAACTTTAAAATATTTCTGAATGCAAAAATTACATTAAAACTCTATTAATTACACTAGTTGCTCATGGTATAAAACCTATATGTGCTTTCGGAAGGAAAAGTATAATATTTCTAGTTTTAGGGTCTCATTATATAAAACGAAACGACAAACGTTCAAAAAAATTTTTATGGAAAAAATTCATATTTTCAAAAATTTCCCTGTATTCTTTATACAAATTTTTTACGTTAACGAAAGTTTCGTTTTATAAAATGAGGGGGTTACTTTTTTTATATAAACAATTTTATTTGTCTTCCTCAAAACACTTTAAAAATGGTTTTCATGTCACAAAAATATTGAAAATTCCGTTGAAATAATTTTAAATCTCGGTGAATAGATGTCAGGTTTATAACTCATATTTCCAAGATTTTTTTTCGGAAAAATATATATGAGAATGTATGAAATAAATTGAGAGATATATTCAAATCCGTAAGTTTGTAATTCTGGAATAAATTGTCAATAATATTTTCGAAATTTATGTATTTTTTTTTAATTAAAAAAAAACGTGACAACGAAATTACTAAAAATTTGGTAAAAATAAAAAGAACAAAAAGTAGGATGAGAAAGTCTTAATTATATATTATTGATTTTTTTTCAATACTTATTTTCAATAAATTAACAAGAACTCCTGAAGGATGATAAAAATTAAAACCTCTTTATTTCGTATAGGAAAAAATAAAATTTCTTAATTAACCGTCATACACAGCCTTTTCCAAAATTATATGTTTCATTCCATGAGCAAACAAAAAGTATTAGTTTGTAAAATAGCGTACTGAACGTATTTGTAAAAATATATGAAATCTCTTGAATTATTTCTATCACCTCGAATTTAAAAAAGAAAAATATTTTAGAATACAACATTTTAAAGTATTCACTTGTATTGGCGTAATTTTAAGTTATTTATCTTCATGAATCTTTTTGCATTATTTTGAATTACAGTGTAAATTATTACATTTCTCATATTTCTTGTTGCTTGTGTTTGGGTATACATTTAATTCTGATTTTTTCCGGTTAAACCTATTTATAATATAAATCTTTTTTTCAAAAATTTGTCTTTTTTCGTTTACATACTATAATTGCAAAAAAAGCTGAAAATGCTAAAAATATTTTATAAAAATGCTAAATAAAATGCCAAATGCTAAATTAAAATTTTACAGCTAAATCAAAATAAAAATGCTAAATCTAGCTGCAAAAATGCCAAAATGGTCACACTGCATACAACAGTCTAAAGTACAAGTAAAGTGATGAAAATCAAAACAAACAAGTTTCATAGGATGCAAAATCTCATTACCAAATTTTGTAAGGATGGGTCCATAATACGCTTTCTGGTCCCTTATTTATTTATAGCCAAAAATTTTATGCAAAAAATATATCAATCTTTCATATATAACTGTCATTAAAACGTGCAATATTTAAAAATTTGAATTTTTTGGAACCTTTTTATAGAAAGCGTTCAAAAAATATAAAATTCTTTAAAAAAATATTAAAGTTTAAAGTTTTCAAATAGACGAAGTTTTTAGTATTTAACTGTGTCCAAACTCTCCACATAAATTACTATATTTTCAATTTCCAAAAAATATCTTTTAATTCGAAAAACATGAAAATTTCGGAATGTATGATCATGTTCTACATCTTATTTAATTGCACTTCGTAGGAGTTTGTTTGTTTTTAGGAACTTTTCAATTAACACTTTAAAGAATTAAAAATGTACTTACAATATTAACTTGTACATGGAACAAATTCAATGGGAGTGATAGGTTTGTATGGCTTTAGAAAGATTGGATCATAACTTGTTGTTAAAAGTTTCAAAAAGTTTCATTTATTAGTTGGCTTTTTACCTAACACTTCCAACTTGCTTTTAAACTTTGCATTTCTAGAGATCCAATACCAATTCCAAATGGTTCAATGAGGATTTATTCTCAAATGTACGATTGTAAAAGCAAGGAAATGAGCGAAAAGCTAATTGTGTTGTTTTCTTTTTTTTCTCACTCAAAAAGTATATGTTTTTGTTTCGTTCATGTACAGAACGATTAAGCAAAGTTAAAAAATTGTGTATGTATATTGTAGAAACTTTTGCGAATTGTTTTGTTAGTATTAATACACTGCTCGTTAACCGATTCCGAAAAATTTTTAAATATATAAATATTTTTTTATAAAATAAATAAAATGTGTGTATGAAACTAAAGAGCCACAGCTCCACATCCAAAGAGCCGCATTTGGCTCGCGAGCTATAGTTTGCCGACCCCTGGACTAGACTATAGACTAGACTATAGACTAGACTATAGACTAGACTATAGAATAGACTATAGACTAGACTATAGACTAGACTATAGACTAGACTATAGACTAGACTATAGACTAGACTATTGACTAGACTATAGACTAGACTATATATAGACTAGACTATAGACTAGACTATAGACTATGCTATAGACTATACTATAGACTAGACTATAGACTAGACTATAGACTAGACTATAGACTAGACTATAGACTAGACAATAGACTAGACTATAGACTAGACTATAGACTAGACTATAGACTAGACTATAGACTAGACTATAGACTAGACAATAGACTAGACTATAGACTAGACTTTAGACTAGACTATAGACTAGACTATAAGCTAGGCTTTGGACTAGACTTTAGACTAGTCTATAGATCAGTCTATCTATGATCTATGATCTATAGTCTTGACTATAGACTGGTCTATTGTCTTTACTAGAGAATGATCTATAGTAACGTCTATAAACTGATCTATAGTCCCAACTATAAATTGATCTACAGCCTCAATTATAAAATGTTCTGTAGTTTTGGTTATAAACTGATCGAATGTCTCGATTATAGACCGTGTTCTCGATTATAGATTTTCTCGACTAAAGACTCTCGACTACTGTAGACTGATCTATAGTCTTAACTGTAGCCTTGACTGAAAAGTGGTGTACACAGTCCCCTTTAAATTTGTCTATAGTTTCGATTATAAAAGTTTCACCCTAATATTTAGGTATTTTTTTCTTTATACTCTTACCTAAACATGTAGGGCTTCCTTATCCCCTCCCTTTACGTGAAGTTTTGTATTTTTTTATATGTTGTTTTTGCTGGCCCCTAAGGATTTATTGAAAATAAGTGAATGTGTTTGTCTTAACGAACAGGTATAAATAAAAACGGTTATATACGGTTTTCTAACTATAGCAACAAGGGTTGGGGTTATATTACAACACAGGGGGCTTGAGTTTATTATTAAAGGGGATGTTGTTTAAAACATTTAGAGGGTTTAGGTCATATGTAAAACTTATGTTTTCTACTGTTTGTTTGGTGTTTTGTCTATTAAAACAAGTTATGTTTTGTTTGTAGTTTAACTTTCATTTGCTGTAGTTAAAACAAAGAGAAAGCTAAACTTTAAGTAGAAGAAGAAAAAAAAAACATAAAAGTGTTAAATAGCGTATGGAGGCCCATAACATATGATCCTTTAGGCCAGAAACAAACTACTACTACAATCCTACTTTAAGTCAAAACATTATAATATTAAACAATTTTAACTTGGACATTAATATAAATTTCTATTCTATTTCGATAAACCTTTTTTGCATTATTTTAAATGTCTAAACAATAAAAGATAATTTAATAGTATTTATGTAGAAATATCGTAGCAATATGTTTTAAGAAAATGGATTTGTTTAGTTTAACCCCTTTGCTTAAAGGCAACGCAACAAATCCCTTAGCGTATGCTATGAAATGTTAATAAAAATAATTTACTTAAGTAGGCAATGTAATTTAATACCAAAAACATGAAACAAATTACTATTCTTATTATTTATGCAGTGGCAAGAAAAAGCAAAAAAGGCAGGAAATAATGAAAAAAAGGATCAAAAAGAATATTTATACAATAATTTAAAGTTGAAACATGAAAATTTTTATTATCCCTAAAGTAGACTTTAGATTTTAAGAGTTAAGTTTGTTAACAAATAACGCGAAACATCAAATAAAAAGTTTCAAAATGAGGCAAAAGGTCAAACATTACAAAAAAAGGCAATTATTTGGGTTTAAGAACAACTAAGGAAATTTAGAAAGATATCTTTAGATTAAAGGTCCTAGAAAGAAGCCTAAAAGTCTCGCATCGAAACAAGTTTGAATTTTAAACATTCCTATTACGCGACTAAAACTTTATATATTCTGTAACTAATCTTATTTTACTTAAATGTAACTTTTTAACCAAATTTATCTATAAAGCTTCTTTTTATTCTCAATTTAAAACATCCATTAAATTCCACAAAAAAAAGATAAAATCACATACCACGACCAAATATTTTTCTCAAATGCATTTACCATCCAACAATAGGCTTCATTTACAATGATGATGATAAATTTTCTAAGAAACGTTTTATATGCATTTTTTCTTGGTATACGCTGCCAAAGCAAATCGATCAATAAATGCAATGGATAGATAGAATATTAGAATCAAAGATGCTGGCTAATCAAATCGACCTTTTAAAGGCACTACATTTTTTTTTGTCAAATTTAGAAGGAACAACTTTTTACTCGATTGCTGTTAAGAATAGCAAAACTTTAGAATTTTGCTTCATTCATAACTTTTCTCGACCAGACTATAGTCTGGTCTATATTCCAGATAATAGTCTAGTCTATATTCGAAACTATAGTCCAGGTCTGGACTATAGACATGACTATATCTGGACTATAGATAAGACGGTAGTCTGGACTATAGACAAGATTGTAGTCTGTACTATAGACAAGACTGTAGTCTGGACTATAGACAAGACTGTAGTCTGGACTATAGACAAGACTGTAGTCTGGACTATAGACAAGCCTACAGTCTGGACTATAGACAAGACTACAGTCTGGGCTATAGACAAGACTATAGTCTGGACTATAGACAAGACTATAGTGCTGACTATAAAAAGGAAGAAAGACAAGAATATAGACAAGACTATAATCTGAACTATAGACAAGAATATAGACACGACTTTAGTCTGGACTTTAGACAAGACTTTAGTCTGGTCTTTAGAGTAGACTTTAGTCTGGACTATAGACTTAACTATAGTCTGGACTATAGACAAGACTTTAGTCTGGGCTATAGACTCGACTTTAGTCTGGACTATAGTCTGGACTATTCTGACTATAAACAAGACTATAGTCTGGACTATAGACAAATATATAGTCTGGACTATAACCATATAGACAAGACTATAGTCTGGACTTTAGAGAAGACTATAGTCTGTACTATATACAAGACCATAGTCTGGACTATAGACAAAACTGTAGTCTGAACTATAGACAGGACTATAGTCTGAACTATAGACAAGACTATAGTCTGGACTATAGACAAGACTATAGTCTGGACTATAGACAAGACTATAGTCTGGACTATAGACAAGACTATAGTCTGGACTATAGACAAGACTATAGTCTGGACTAGAGACAAGATTATAGTCTGGACTATAAACAGGACTAAGGACAAGACTATAATCTGAACTATAGACAAGACTATAGACACGACTATAGTCTGGACTATAGACAAGACTTTAGTCTGGGGTTTAGAGTAGACTTTAGTCTGGACTATAGACTTGACTATAGTCTAGACTATACACTAGACTATAATCTGGACTATAGATTAGACAATAGTCGGGACTATACACTACGCTATAGTCGGGAATATATACTAGACTATAGTCTGCATTATAGACTAGATTAAAGTCTGAACTATAGACGATACTATAGTCTGGACTATAGACGAGACTATAGACTAGACTATAGTCTGGACTATAGACTAGACAATAGTCTGGGCTATAGACTAGGCTATAGTCTGAACTATAGACTAGACTATAGTCTGGACTATAGACTATACTATAGTCTGGACTATAGACTAGACTGTTGTTTGGACTATAGACCAGAATATAGTCTGGACTATAGTCTATAATGTAGATTAGACTGTAGTATATACTTGACTATAGACATGGCCATAGTCTGGACTATAGACGAGACCATAGTCTGGAGTACAAATAAGGCTATAGACTGGACTATAGACAAGGCTATATGTAGTCTTTATCTTTAAAACCATAATTAATATCCCTGAACATTGTTCTCAAATAATTGTTGTAGGGCACACCCAGGAAGAAAAATTCCTAAACTCCTACTTTAGCCAAACATCTTAAAAGACCCACAATAAGTTATTTTAAACATGAAGCATTTTACTTTAGTATTTCATGTTTTCTACAATTTTATTCCTCTAACAATTTGAATTTGTCTGTGTTGACGGTTGAGATAAAAATAAAATGAAAATAAGTTTATTTTTCGCAGCCACACTCTTCTCAGACTGCTGCCAACTTAGGATATAAAGAATTTGCCTGCTTCGGCTGTCGTCACCAGTATAAAACAAATTTTCACACTTCAGTTTAAAGATGAAAATCATGTCGTGAGAAAAAACTTTGGAAAAACCATTTCTTTGACAAAAAAAAAAAAAAAAAAAAAACACACACACACACCATAAGCAAGGATTGACTTTTAATAAACATTTGAAGTAGTTGTAGATGTAAAAGCAACTAAAAAGATATAGATGATAAAATCCAAGTTAAGAAAACATGTAAAATTCTTAAGATTTTTTCTTATTTCTTTCAAGTTTTCCATATAGAATGAATAGACTCTATATTTAATGTTGACTAGTTGTTTGCTGATGCTACTTACTTTAAAATTCTTTCCTTAAAGTATGCTACAAACATAGATATACACAAAGTCATAGCACAAACTCTTGTTAAGATGCTTAAGTGTTGTTTTTTGATAGAGAAAAATCTCCTTTAAATATTCATTGTCTTTTATAATGTTAAATTGTTGGCAAACAGAAAAAAATATCTTAAATTTTAACACATTCAAAGTGTCATGTTCTAATAATAATAAATGCAATATAATTTAATTTGCTTTTTAATTCTTGTAATTTTACACTTTATTGTTTAAGTAATTTGAATATAATATTTTACATTTTATAAAAAACTTTTTTGTAACATGAAAATGACAGCAATTAAAGCAAATTATTTTTAAAAGAACAATAAAAGTAATAGAAATTTAAAGTTTAGACTATAATCCCAGATCTAGATTATGATCCAGGCTTTAGACAAGGGTATAATGAAGGATATATGCAAGTCTATAGTCTTAGCTACAGACAAACATATAGTCTAGACAAAGATGTAGGCCTGACTATAGACAATGCTATTGATCAGACTATGGACAAGGCTATAGTCCAGACTATAGACAATGCTATCATCCAGACTATGGATAATTCAATAGTCTGGACTATAGCCTTGTCTATAGACTAGACTAAAGTCTTGTTTGTAGTCTATATTATAGTTTTGCCTACATTATCGACTATAGCATTGTATATAGTCTTGTATATAGGCTTGACTATAGTCTTGTCTACAGTCCTGACTATAATCTTGTCTATAGTCCTGACTATATTGTCTATAGTCCTGACTATAGTCTTGTCTATAGTCCTGGCTATAGTCTTGTTTATAGTCCTGCTTATAGTCTTGTCTATAGTCCTGTCTATAGTCCTGTCTATAATATTTTCTATAGTCCTAACTATAGTCTTATCTATAATCCAGACTATATTCTTGTCTATAGTTCAGACTATAGTCTATCTATACGCCAGACTATAGTCTTGTCTTTACGCCAGACTATAGACAAGACTATATTGTGGACTATAGACTTGTCTATAGTCCAGACTGTAGACTTGTCTATAGTCCAGACTCTAGACTTGTCTACAGTCCTGACTATAATCTTGTCTATAATCCTGACTATATTGTCTATAATCCTGACTATAGTTTTGTCTATAGTCCTGGCTATAGTCTTGTTTATAGTCCTGATTATAGTCTTGTCTATAGTCCTGTCTATAGTCCTGTCTATAATCTTTCTATAGTCCTAACTATAGTCTTATCTATAATCCAGACTATATTCTTGTCTATAGTTCAGACTATAGTCTTATCTATACGACAGACTATAGTCTGCCAAATTATTTTTGAAAGAACAATAAAGTAATAGAAATTTAAAGTTTAGACTATAATCACAGATCTAGATTATGATCCAGGCTTTAGACAAGGGTTGTAATGAAGGATATATGCAAGTCTATAGTCTTAGCTACAGACAAACATATAGTCTAGACAAGGATGTAGGGCTGACTATATACAATGCTATTGATCAGACTATGGACAATGCTATAGTCCAGACTATAGACAATGCTATAATCCAGACTATGGATAATTCAATAGTCTGGACTATAGCCTTGTCTATAGACTAGACTAAAGTCTTGTTTGTAGTCTATATTATAGTTTTGCCTACATTATCGACTAGAGCATTGTTTATAGTCTTGTATATAGGCTTGACTATAGTCTTGTCTACAGTCCTGACTATAATCTTGTCTATAGTCCTGACTATATTGTCTATAGTCCTGGCTATAGTCTTGTTTATAGTCCTGATTATAGTCTTGTCTATTCTTGTCTATAGTTCAGACTATAGTCTTATCTATACGCCAGACTATAGTCTTATCTATACGCCAGACTATAGTCTTGTCTTTACGCCAGACTATACACAAGACTATATTGTGGACTATAGACTTGTCTATAGTCCAGACTGTAGACTGTCTACAGTCCTGACTATAATCTTGTCTATAGTCCTGACTATATTGTCTATAGTCCTGACTATAGTCTTATCTGTAATCCATACTATATTCTTGTCTATAGTTCAGACTATAATCTTATTTATAAGCCAGACTATAGTCTTGTCTTTACGGCAGACTATAGACAAGACAAGTCTATAGTCCAGACTGTAGACTTGTCTATAGTCCAGACTGTAGACTTGTCTACAGTCCTGACTATAATCTTGTCTATAGTCCTGACTATATTGTCTATAGTCCTGACTATAGTCTTGTCTATAGTCCTGGCTATAGTCTTGTTTATAGTCTTGTTTATAGTCCTGATTATAGTCTTGTCTATAGTCCTGTCTATAGTCCTGTCTATAATCTTTCTATAGTCCTAACTATAGTCTTATCTATAATCCAGACTATATTCTTGTCTATAGTTCAGACTATAGTCTTATCTATACGACAGACTATAGTCTTGTCTTTACGCCAGACTATAGACAAGACTATATTGTGGACTATAGACTTGTCTATAGTCCAGGACTGTAGACTTGTCTATAGTCCAGACTGTAGACTTGTCTATAGTCCAGCCTGTAGACTTGTCTATAGTCCAGACTGTAGACTTGTCTTTAGTCCAGACTGTAGACTTGTCTATAGTCCACAATATAGTCTTGTCTATAGTCTAGACTATAGTCTTGTCTGTAGTCCAGACTATATTCTTGTCTATAGTCCAGACTATAGTCTTGTCTATAGTCCAGACTACACATAGTCTTGTATGTAGTACAAACTTTTGTCTCTTCTATAGTTCAGACTATAGTCTTGTCTATAGTTCAGACTATAGTCTTATCTATACGCCAGACTATAGTCTTGTCTTTACGCCAGACTATAGTCTTGTCTATATGTCAGACTATAGTCTGTCTATAATCAAGACTATAGTTTTGTCTATAATCCAGATTATAGTATTGTCTATAGTCCAGACCATAGTCTTGTCTATAGTCCAGACTATAGTCCAGACTATAGTCCAGACTATAGTCTTGTCTATAGTCCAGACTATAGTCTTGTCTATATGTCAGACTATAGTCTTGTCTATAATCAAGACTATAGTTTTGTCTATAATCCAGATTATAGTATTGTCTATAGTCCAGACCATAGTCTTGTCTATAGTCCAGACCATAGTCTGGTCTATAGTCCAGACTATAGTCTTGTCTATAGTCCAGACTATAGCCTTGTCTATATTCCAGACTATAGTCTTGTCTATAGTCCAGACTATAGTCTTGTCTATAGTCCAGACTATAGTCTTGTCTATAGTCCAGACTATAGTCTTGTCTATAGTCCAGACTATAGTCTTGTCTATAGTCCAGACTATAGTCTTGTCTATAGTCCAGACCATAGTCTTGTCTATAGTCCAGACTATAGCCTTGTCTATAGTCCAGACTATATCAAGACTATAGTTTTTGTCTATAATCCAGATTATAGTATTGTCTATAGTCCAGACCATAGTCTTGTCTATAGTCCAGACTATAGTCTTGTCTATAGTCCAGACTATAGTCTTGTCTATAGTCCAGACTATAGTCTTGTCTATAGTCCAGACTATAGTCTTGTCTATAGTCCAGACTATAGTCTTGTCTATAGTCCAGACCATAGTCTTGTCTATAGTCCAGACCATAGTCTTGTCTATAGTCCAGACTATAGTTTTGTCTATAGTCCAGACTATAGTCTTGTCTATAGTCCAGACTGTAGTCTTGTCTATAGTCCAGACCATAGTCTTGTCTATAGTCCAGACTATAGTCTTGTCTATAGTCCAGACTATAGTCTTGTCTATAGTCCAGACTATAGTCTTGTCCAGTTTATAGTCTTGTCAATAGTCCAGACTGTAGTCCTTTCTAGAGTCCAGACTATAGTCATGTCTATGGTATTGTCTATATGCCAGGACTATAGTCTTGTCTATACGCTAAACTATAGTTTGTCTATAGTCCCGACTTAAGTGTTGTCTATAGTCCAGACTATAGTCTTGTGTATACGTCAAACTATAGTATGTCTATAGTCCTGACTATAGTCTTGTCTGTAGTGCAGACTATAGTATGTCTGTAGTCCAGACTATAGTCCTGACTATAATCCTGACTATAGTCCAGACTATAGTCTTGTCTATAGTCGAAACTATAGTCTTGTCTATAGTCGAGACTATAGTCTTGTCCATAGTCCAGACTATAGTCTTGTCCATAGTCCAGATTATAGTCTTGTCTATAGTCCAGACTATAGTCTTGTCTATAGTCCAGACTATAGTCTTGTCTTTAGTCCTGACTATAGTCTTGACTATAGTCCAGACTATAGTCTTATCTATACGCCAGACTATAGTCTTGTCTATAGTCTTGTCCAGAATATAGTCCAGACTATAGTCTTGTCCAGAATATAGTCCAGACTATAGTCTAGTTTAGAGTCCAGACTATAGTCTTGTCTAATGTGCAGAATATAGTTTTGTTTTGACTACAGTCTTGTATAATCCAGACTATAGTTTTGTCTATAGTCCAGACTATAGTCTTGTCTATAGTCCAGACCATAGTCTTGTCTATAGTCCAGACCATAGTCTTGTCTTTAGTCCAGACTATAGTCTTGTCTATAGTCCAGACTATAGTCTTGTCTATAGTCCAGACCATAGTCTTGTCTATAGTCCAGACCATAGTCTTGTCTATAGTCCAGACTATAGTCTTGTCTATAGTCCAGACTATAGTCTTGTCTATAGTCCAGACTGTAGTCTTGTCTATAGTCCAGACCATAGTCTTGTCTATAGTCCAGACTATAGTCTTGTCTATAGTCCAGACTATAGTCTTGTCTATAGTCCAGACTATAGTCTTGTCTATAGTCCAGACTATAGTCTTGTCCAGTTTATAGTCTTGTCAATAGTCCAGACTGTAGTCCTTTCTAGAGTCCAGACTATAGTCATGTCTATGGTATTGTCTATACGCCAGACTATAGTCTTGTCTATACGCTAAACTATAGTTTTGTCTATAGTCCCGACTTAAGTGTTGTCTATAGTCCAGACTATAGTCTTGTGTATACGTCAAACTATAGTATTGTCTATAGTCCTGACTATAGTCTTGTCTGTAGTGCAGACTGTAGTATTTTCTGTAGTCCAGACTATAGTCCTGACTATAATCCTGACTATAGTCCAGACTATAGTCTTGTCTATAGTCGAAACTATAGTCTTGTCTATAGTCGAGACTATAGTCTTGTCCATAGTCCAGACTATAGTCTTGTCCATAGTCCAGATTATAGTCTTGTCTATAGTCCAGACTATAGTCTTGTCTATAGTCCAGACTATAGTCTTGTCTTTAGTCCTGACTATAGTCTTGACTATAGTCCAGACTATAGTCTTGTCTATACGCCAGACTATAGTCTTGTCTATAGTCTTGTCCAGAATATAGTCTAGTTTAGAGTCCAGACTATAGTCTTGTCTTATGTGCAGAATATAGTTTGTTTTGACTACAGTCTTGTATAATCCATATTTTAGACATTTTACTGTAATATCAGCAAATTACATTATATTACTTGAGATAATCATTTCATATGTTTATTATTCGTGTTTTCTGATTCGAATAATCGATTTCCTTAAATTAAAAAATAATGCCAGAAGAAAAGACACTAATCATGGCAAATATCCACACAAAGCATTTCAAATTATTTAAATGCATCATAATTTGAATGATAATAACTTTTTAATTATGAGAGGGAAGTATAGCCTACGTAAGTTACTTTATATAGTACAATTGGCTAAACTAGCAAATCTTAAAAAAAGCCATTTTATAGACACATCCTTTCAAACTATATCAATAATATACAAGAGTTTATAGGTTAGTGATTCTGCTATTCTTATCTTAATACTTGGTTAAGAGGATCTTCTCTTTTCAACATTTTAACATTTGAAATGTTTGTCATTTGTTTTACAATGAATGTTATTGTCAGAGTTTACTCATACAGATACAAACATATGTATATGTTTATGGGTATGTAAATGAATGTGTTCATTTGCATGGATTTAATTTATTACGGTTTTTGCTGTAATTATAAATTTTCTTCTTTTTGTTGTTGTAGTTATTGCTATATATTTTCCTCGACAACAATTAAACACATGTCACACATGTGTTGGCAATGCAAGAAAAAAAAGTAGAAACACCAACAAATTTAACATTTTCAAACAAATATAAAATTTTATGACAAGAAATCCAACAAACAGCAACATCATTGACAGCAGTAATAGCAGCAACAACAGCAAGACAAGTATATTATGACAACAACAACAATAACATAATGTAAAATGTCATAAACAGACAGTTTTAATATTAATTGATGAATGACCTAAATGAAAACGGATGGAAAAGCTCTCTAGCTGGTATCTCTGACAAACGGAGTGTATTGAGAAAGAAAATACAGCAAAGGCAACTACAACAAAAATTAAAATCAAATATTGTAGATAAAACTTTATTGAGTGTAATGACAGGATAGATTAAAATATTTGTTTATTTTATTTAAAAATATTTACATCAATTTAGAGTCAAGTTATTATGGGCTACAGATGAATGAATGTATGGAATGGAACCTTAAAGATGAGGATATACTTTGGACTATAGACAATACTACAGTCTGGACTAAAGACTAGATTATAGTCTGGACTATAGTGTATAGTCTAAGCTTCAGACTAGATTATAGGCCAGAGTGAAGACTAGAGTATAGACTAGACTATATACTAGACCATAACCTAGACTATAGACTACACTATAGACTGGACTATAAGCTACACTTCACAATAGACTTGATTATAGACTTCACAATAGACTTGATTATAGACTTCACAATATACTTGATTAGACTATAGACTAGACTATAGACTAGACTAGACTATAGACTAGACTATAGACTAGACTATAGACTAGACTATAGACTAGACTATAGACTAGACTATAGACTAGACTATAGACTAGACTATAGACTAGACTATAGACTAGACTATAGACTAGACTATAGACTAGACTATAGACTAGACTATAGACTAGACTATAGACTAGACTATAGACTAGACTATAGACTAGACTATAGACTAGACTATAGACTAGACTATAGACTAGACTATAGACTAGACTATAGACTAGACTATAGACTAGACTATAGACTAGACTATAGACTAGACTATAGACTAGACTATAGACTAGACTATGGACTAGACTATAGACTAGACTATAGACTAGACTATAGACTAGACTATAGACTAGACTATAGACTAGACTATAGACTAGACTATAGACCAGACTATAAACTAGACTATAGACTAGACTATAGACTAGACTATAGACTAGACTATAGACTAGACTATAGACTAGACTATAGACTAGACTATAGACTAGACTATAGACTAGACTATAGACTAGACTATAGACTAGACTATAGACTAGACTATAGACTAGACTATAGACTAGACTATAGACTAGACTATAGACTAGACTATAGACTATACTATAGACTATACTATAGACTAGATTATAGACTAGATTATAGACTAGACTATAGACTAGACTATAGACTAGATTATAGACTAGGCTATGGACTAGGCTATAGACTAGACTATAGACTGGACTAAAGACTAGACTATAGACTAGACTATGGATTAGGCTATAGACTAGACTATAGACTGGACTATAGACTAGACTATAGACTAGACTATAGACTAGACAATAGACTAGACTATAGACTAGACTATAGACTAGACTATAGACTAGACTATAGACTAGAATATAGACTAGACTATAGACTAGACTATAGACTAGACTATAGACTAGACTATAGACTAGACTATAGACTATACTATAGACTAGATTATAGACTAGATTATAGACTAGACTATAGACTAGACTATAGACTAGATTATAGACTAGGCTATGTACTAGGCTATAGACTAGACTATAGACTGGACTAAATACTAGACTATAGACTAGACTATAGACTAGACTATAGACTAGACTATAGACTAGACTATAGACTAGATTATAGACTAGACTATAGACTAGACTATAGACTAGACTATAGACTAGACTATAGACTAGACTATAGACTAGACTATAGACTAGACTATAGACTAGACTAGACTATAGACTAGACCATAGATTTGACTTTAGACTATAGACTAGACTACAGACTATACTATAGTCTGAATTATAGACTAGACTATAGACTAGATTATAGACTAGGCTATAGACTAGATTATAGACTAGATTATAGACTAGACTATGGATAAGACTATAGACTAAACTAAAGATTAAAGTGTAGTCTTGGCTATAGACAATACTATACATTTAACTATAGACATAACTGTTAACTATACTATAGACTAGAATATACTCTAGTCAATATTCTAGTCTATGATCCAGTCTATAGTCTAGTCTATAGTCTGGTCTATAGTCTAGACTATATTTTAGTCTATACTCTAGTTTATTATCTAGACTATAAATTAGACTATAGGCTACACTGTAGACTAAGTTATAGACTATTCTATTGGCTAAACTATAGATTAGACTACATACAAGACTATAGACTAGACTATATATTGGACTGTAGACTGGACCATATACTAGATTATAGACTAAATGATAGATTAAACTATAGTCTTGACTATAGACTAGACTATACATTTAACTATAGACTAGACTAGAGACATAACTAGAGGCTTAATTATAGACAAGACTATAGACTAAACAACAGAATTGACTATAGCCTAGACAGTTGACTAGACTATAGACCAGACTGTAGGCTAGAGTATAGACTAGAATATAGACTAGACTATAGACTAGAATATAGACTAGATTATACACTAGTCTATAGACTAGAATATAGATTAGGCTATAGATTAGGCTATAGATTGGACTATACACTATAGACCAGACTACAGACTAGACTATAGACTAGACTATAGACTGGACTATAGACTAGACTATAGACTAGACTATAGACGAGACTATAGACTAGACTATAGACTAGACTATAGACTAGACTATAGACTAGAATATAGACTAGACTATAGACTAGACTATAGACTAGAATATAGACTAGACTATAGACTAGACTATAGACTAGACTATAGACTCGAATATAGACTAGACTATAGACTAGACTATAGACTAGACTATAGACTAGACTATAGACTAGACTATAGACTAGACTATAGACTAGACTATAGACTAGGCTATAGACTAGACTATTGACTATACTATAGACTAGACTATAGACTAGACTATAGACTAGACTATAGACTATACTATAGACTAGACTATAGACTATACTATAGACTAGAGTATAGACTAGACTAGCCTATAGACTAGAATAAAGACTAGACTAAATACTAGACCATACACTAGACTATAGACAAGCCAATAGACTAGACTATAGATAAGACTATAGACTAGACTATAGACAAGACTATAGACAAGACTATAGACTAGACTATAGACTAGACTATAGACTAGACTAAAGACTAGACTATAGACTAGACTATAGACTAGACTATCGACTAGACTATCGACTAGGCTATAGACTAGACTATAGACTAGACTATAGACTAGACTAAAGACTAGACTATAGACTAGACTATAGACTAGACTATAGACTAGACTATAGACTAGACTATAGACTAGACTATAGACTAGACTATAGACTAGACTATAGACTAGACTATAGACTAGACTATAGACTATATAGACTAGACTATAGACTAGACTATAGACTAGACTATAGACTAGACTATAGACTAGACTATAGACTAGACTATAGACTAGACTATAGACTAGACTATAGACTAGACTATAGACTAGACTATAGACTAGACTATAGACTAGACTATAGACTAGACTATAGACTAGACTATAGACTGGACTATAGACTAGACTATAGACTAGACTATAGACTAGACTATAGACTAGACTATAGACTAGACTATAGACTAGACTATAGACTAGACTATAGACTAGACTATAGACTAGACTATAGACTAGACTATAGACTAGACTATAGACTAGACTATAAAGTATACTATAAAGTAGACTATAGTGTAGACTATAAAGTAGACTATAGTGTAGACTATAGACTAGCCTATAGACTAAACTACAGACTAAACTATAGATTAGACTATAGACTAGCTTATAGGCTAAACTACAGACTAAACTATAAACTAGACTATATTAAGACTATAGATTAGACTATATACTAGACTATAGATTCGACTATAGTGTAGACTATAAGTTAGACTTTAGTCTTGAATGTAAACAGGGTTTGTCTCATTTTAAAATGGAAAATATTTGAATATTAATAAAAATTTTATATTTTTTAAGAAATTTAACACTATGTGCAAAAAAATCTTTTGCAGCAATTCCCTTAAGTAAAAAATAGACTGAAAAACTCTAGGAAATTGAAAAAAAACTGGCGAACATTAAAAAACACCCTGATACTAAAATGGAAAAAAAGGACTATATTTGAAATGACGTAAAACGAAGCCTGAGGCACATCAACGTGATAGAAAAGAAACACAATTCCTCCTATAACCTAAAGGTCTATGTATTTGTTGTTGTACAACAGTAATTTATATGCAGAACACAACATAACACAACGCGCAGCAGAAAAAAACATACAAATGCAACGTGCAACTTTAAAGTAACAGTGCTGCGAACAACAAACGCAGCAAACCAAAACTTGACAAAAGTTGTATAAAATTAAGTTGTTGTTTGGGGAGGGGTTGAGTTTTGGAAGGGGATACTTTCAAAAAACTTTAAGAGCTTATTGTCGTCAACTTGATGTTGTTACCTTGTTATTTGGTTTCATTTCATGTGACTGTTAACTAGAACCACATGATAAAATGGCGAATCTACTCCAAAAGGTTCTAAAGACAAATTTGAAACTTGTCTATAAAAAAAAACGTTTCCAATTTTTTTGATATCGTTGTTTGTATTTGTTATTCGTGTATATTTGATGTGTAAATGTCCTGTACGTGTTTTAACCGGATACTCAATGCTCAGAGTTCTGTTAGTAGAGGATATTTGTATTATTTTCAATACATTTTACTTGCTGCACTATGGGCATATGTGTGTTGTGTGCTTAACGAAAGATATTTTAAAGTGTAGGGGAGAGTTGTATTAAGTAGTATGTGAAAATCAATGTATGTGCATGTCTTAACAGCACTTTAGTGCCCGTGTTGTATTAACAGCAACAACAACAGCAACCTACTACTAGTTGGCTGATGGAAAATGGTTGTCGAGGTCAGTCTGAAAAGTTATTAAACACACACAATTCCATCAAAAATTGTATAAATTGTTTAATTTTGGAACACTTTATTAAGCCTACCCTCGTTAAACCTACCGTTTGTAACTCAAAACGACTATAGTCGTTTTCTACGAGTTTATAGTATTTGCTTTACTCGTATTTATTCAAGGTTTTCTTTCTCTACTTTGCTTTTATATTTCTTCGGTTTTGCTTCTTTTATATTTTTTTCCCAAACATGTTAAGACATGTCTAACGTTTCTATTGTTTAAGGAAAATACAACAAAAATAGCAAGCAAATACAAAACAAAATGCTATTAAATGTTAAATAAAAGTATTGATTTTATTTAATTTTTTCCTTACTCATTAACTCGCTCAAAACAATGGAATTGTGTTGTGGCTTTTGTTTGTTCTTTTATTTAAACATATTCTCAATTTAACTACACAATGAAACAACTAAAAAATTTGTTTAAACAACAAGTTCGAGGCCTTCTTATTAGGTAAATGAGGCGTGATGTGCAATACTATACAATATAGTTGGTTAGCAACCCCAAAATTATACAGCAGAAAATTTATTATAAATATGGTTCTTTAACCCTTTGACGACCAAACCTTTTTGGTTTAATCAATTAAATTTTTTGTTTGATTGTGGATATCTATGTCCTTATAATAGTTAGGATAAAGAAATTGGTCTCCTAAGTAACATATAAGTCCTATGTATCGCTTGGCAAATAAATTGACAGATTCTCTCTGTATGTCATTTAAACAGATATATATATATTAAAAATTTTCTGGCAAGTATGTTTGCCTATGGTCGTCAAAGGGTTAAGGTGTAAATTTTGGACATAACCTACATCAATGAATTCAAATGATGCAATATTAAGTAACGTTTTGCTATTGTTCAGGCAATAGTCTGCTCTATAGTTCAGATCTGAGATTTGTATATAATCTGGACTACAGTTTTTTCAATAGTCCATACTATAATATTTTCAAAATTCCGGAATAAAGTCAATAATCTAGAATAAAGCAATAAAGACATACATATCTATAGTCCTTACTATAGTCATGTCTATAGTCATCTCTATAGTCCTTACTATAGTCATGTCTATAATCCAGACTATAGTCTAGTCTTCAGTCCATGCTATAGTCTTGTCTACCGCCCAGATAATAGGTTTATCGATAGTCCAGAATATAGTTTTGTCTATAGTTCAGATTATAGTACTGTCGAAAGTCCCAAGGCACAGATTGTTTAGGCGAGTCTATAGTCTATATACAGTCTATTGTATTGTCTAGTCTAATCTAGTGTATTGTCTAGTCTGTAGTTTAGTTTAAGGTCTAGTCTAGTCTATAGTCTGGTCTATAGTCCAATCTATAGTCTAATCTATATTCTAGTCTATAGACTAGTGTATAATCTAGTCTATATTTTAGTCTATAGTTTAGTAGGTATATATTCTAGTCTACAATCTTGTACACAGTCTAGTCTATAATTTAGTCTATAGTCTAGTATATATTCAAGTCTAGTCTATAATCTAGTCTATAGTCTAGCCTATAGCCTAGTCTGTAGTCTAGCCTATAGTCTATAATTTGGTCTATGGTCTTATAGTAAAGTCTATAGTCTAGTCTTTAGTCCGTAGTCTAATCTATAGTCTAGTTTATAGTCTAGTCTATAGTCTAGTATTGTATAGTCTCTAGTCTATAGTTTATTCTATATTTTAGTCTATAGTCTAGCCCATAGTCTAGTCTATAGTTTAGACTATAGTCTAGTATATAGTTAAACCTATCGTCTAGTCTTTAGTTCAGTCTATAATCTAGTCTAGTTATAGTCTAGGCTATAGTCTAGTCTATAAATGAATGGTCTAGTCTATAGCCTAGTCTAGTGTATTGTCTAGTCTATAGTCTAGTCTGTAGTTTAGTTTAAGGTCTAGTCTATAGTCTGGTCTATAGTCTATAGTCCAATCTATAGCCTAATCTATAGTCTATTCTATATTCTGGTCTACAGACTAGTGTATAATCTAGTCTATATTCTAGTCTATATTCTAGACTATAATCTAGTCTATATTCTAGACTATAATCTAGTCTAATTCTAGTCTATACTCTAGTCTACAGTCTGGTCTATCTTCTATTTTATAGTCTAGTCTATAGTCTAGTCCACAATCTAGTCTACACTTTAGTCTATAGTCATTCTATGTATAGTCTATACATAGTTTAAACTTTTGGTCTGTACCGCAATTCTGTAATTTTTTAATTTTAACTACCGATATCGTAAAGTAATGACAAATATCGGTTGCATTAACGAATTTTCAATTCTGTAACTTTTTAACGAACTTAGAATATTTTAACGACAAACGTCGGAAAAATATGAGAACGTCAAAAGTTTTGTATTGAAATATTTTTAAAATATAAAATTATTAACGTGAACTTTTTATTTGTCGTTACATTGCCGATACTTTTCGTTAACTAATGATTTTATTTAACGAAAAAAATCGGTGAAATAAAATTCAGAATACCACATAACGACAATTATTGTTAACTTACGAATTTATACTATTTAACGACAAAATTTTGTAGTTAAAACGTTACTGAATTGCGGTACTGATCTATTTGCTAGATCATCGTGTAGTTTATAGCTTAGACTATAGTAAATATTTTTTTTTACTCCCGAATTTAGCTTAGTCCATAGGTCAGTCTATAGTCCAATCTATAGTGCAGACTTTAGACCAGTCTATAATTCACACTATAATCTAGTTTACAGGCCAAACTATATACTAAAATCTGGTCGAGTCTCGTGTATAGTTTAAACTACGGTCCAATTTAAACTGCAGTTTATAGTTTAGTCTATAGTTTAAAGAAGGTTTGGTTTGTAGTCCACGCCATTGTCTGATCAATGGCATATACTCGGGTTTATAGTCTGGTTTATAGTACAACCTTGTTCTAGTCTCCAGGCTAGAGTATAGTCCATATTATACATAATTCTACAGTCTTTTATATAGTATAGTTTTTTGTACAGACTATGTACAAGTCTACAGTCCAGACTATAGTATTATTGTAGTTCAGATTCTATTGTTTATTTTAGCCGCTTTTAGACTTTAGTCCAGATAATATAATAGTAATATTAGTACAGACTATAGACGAAACTATAGAGTAGTCTGTAGTCCTGGAGTTTATAGTTCAAACTATAGTCTTGTAAATTAATTATTCTTGAGGTTAATTTCTTAGATTTATTGCTTTGACTTTGCATTTCTTACACCCTAAGTTATTTACAACTATAGTAATTTTCCAGTTCATTTATTAAATCTACTATGAAGTGTTTTAATTACACTTTTTTTACAAATCTTTATTGTGGTTTTTCTGAATTTCTTACTCATTCATAATTGCTGAGCAGTTTATCTTCATCACAACTTCTTCGTCGTAATCATCATCACCATTATGATTCTTGGGCATTAGTTTAGATAATACTTGGAAATCTAATTTAAATGAAGTATGCTATCAAACACTTTATAAGAATAATATAGCAAAAACAAATGTAAAATGAACTTTGAATGAGTAATATACAAAACAGAGTGTTTAGAGAGGGGATACTTAACAAAATTCCTAAGGTTTGATTGCAGCCTGATTAGGACACTCTGTTCTTAAACAAACCACAAATATTTGATAACTTCCTTTTAGACAAAGAAAAGCTATAAAATTGAAAGAAAATTATTTTGATGTGTCTGAACAATAGGATGACGTCAATATGATGAAAGGAAGGGTGAGGGGGGGATGTCTATGGTAAGAGAATTAACACCAACACCCCCTTAAAAACGCCCTTTTGAGTTATTAATACATATTTTGTAATGCAAAAACTTGCATTAAGTAAAGCAAAGTTAAAGTTAAACAAAAGAAAAGAAAATACACAATTCTTGCAAAAATCTAAAAATAGCAAAAGGACGAAAAAAGAAAACTAGAGAAGAAAACTTTTTCATTATCTAAGAACAATCAGAAATGGGGTCATAAATTTTTATTTGTATTAAAATGTAAGAAAACTTTTAACAAAATCATTACATTCTACTTTAGTCATACTTGCTTCCCTGCTTCCGTTTGTGCTTACATATCCTCTTGAAATCTAACTAAACATTACTACTTCCACTAAAGTACACTTGCATTATGACAACAACAACAACAACAAAATTTGCAATAAAGTAAAGAAATCCTTTACAACAACAAATAATGTTACTGTAACTGTTACCCAACAATTCAAATTCATTCGTTATGGCAATTCCTAGTAACAAAGTATAACACTTGTTCTTTTTGTAAAAAAAGGACGAACAAATATAACTGTTACCAACACAAGCACTTAGTAAACAAAATCCTGTTTTACACACTCGCTAACTTTCTAAACCCCCTTCTTTTAGCAAAAAAACTTCCTTTTAAAGCTTCGGCAGCACCACCCCTGCTTCTTTTACTTATGATAGCAATACAATAATATGTATAATTTACCCTTACCCAACATTTTTGTTTGATTTCGTCATTGTTTTCTTTTGTATGACATATACATATATCTACTCATAGATTTTGTTAAAACGAAAACAATTTTTTTATTATTATATTTTTCTTTAGATTTTTGTTGCCAAAAAAAAAAAAAAAAAAAACTTAAAACAGCAAATTACCCTTGTCAAATACACCAACAAAAAAAGGAAACTTTTATTACTCGAAAAAAAAAAAAAAAGAAATGACAAA